>NW_024880293.1:0-25001 GCF_900700415.2 Clupea harengus
TGTGTGTGTTTGTGTTGAGGGGATAAGAAAGCCAGTGACAGGGGCCATTGAATATAGATACATCTCCGATTGGTGTGGGATAAAGATCTCATCCCATCACACTGTAAAAAGGCAGCGTGAAAAACGCTGGGAAAATAAAAATCAATAAGGAAGCACTCATTCAGTGGAGGACAAGCATGTACTAGTCGATAGGAGCTAATAGGTGCGGCTGAGCAATGCAGACTGGCCTGCGGCAGATACACTCTCCCTCTTTGAACTCAAATGCCTCACATGTAGCCTTGGGAGTAGAGGGAACTACAAGGGTAGCTCTGGTTTTTTTGGTACCTCATATGGGAAAACAATTGTCTCCATTTGTGTGTGTGTGTGTGTGTGTGTGTGTGTGTGTGTGTGTGAGAGTGTGAGGGTGAGTGTGAGTGTGAGTGTGAGTGTGTGTGTATGTGTGTGCCTGAGTGTGCGTGTGAATGTGCGTGCATTCAAAAGTACATACATGCATTTGTGGAGAGATAAGGAGATTACATAATTCATCATACCTGTCCATTTGTCAGGATCTTCTTGAGCTCAGCTGAAGACTTTTTTAAACTGTGTGGAAAAAAATAGTTGTCATATTTCTTGTGTAATACTGAATCCCTGCATTTTTCCTACCATTAAGCCTACACATGTACCAGTAATCATGTATCAGGTGTGTAGTTGTTCTATTACACTTGGGACAATGTAATGCAGAAACACATTTATGAACATTATTCTACAAAAACTCAATTTAGCCATGTTGCTCTTCATCTTCACCTTGTCATTACGCTAAGCAAATAATATTACTATAACTGAAACTCCAAATGATCCTACAGATAAACACACTACATTTTTTTAACTCCTAGGTTATCATAACCACAGATAAATTCATATGACTATCAAAACAATGGTTGATCAACAGAGCTGCTATAGGTAACATGAAGACCTTATCCAGAGATAAGGCCACACGTTGAGGCCAGACTGCGGTTCTTCCCAGACATCCCCTTCCTTGTGCTGGACTCCCCCTGGCCATACAGACGTAACACTCACCTATTGTTGGGCAGCGTATCGGCGGCAGAGGGGGCTCGGTTGTTGTCGGGCCCATGCCTCGTGTTCACCTGCGGCCAGACAAAGACAATAACTAGGAGGCCGTCCTCAGCTCAGTGCGAAGGTTAATTGGCTTTTGTGGAAGAGGAGGAGAGCGAAGGAAGACATGGGGAGGAGGGCGGAAGGAGGTCGCTTGGTTTACAGAGGGGGGAAGGAGGGTGAGGGAGGGAAGCCAGAATTTGGGGTATATCCTTGGAAAAATACGTTTGTGTGCCAAAAAAAGATAACGGTAAAATCATAAAATAAGATGAATAAATTGAGTTTGACATTATGTGCTCTCTTGAATAGCATTCAGGGGAGTGCTTGCTAATGTAAAGACCCAAATCTGACACACATACACACACACACACACACCTAAAAATAGCTTGTTTAATTGAGGTCTACAGGTCACTCTGATCAGTCCAGTAAAGCAGAGATTCTCTTGTTAATTAGTGTCCATGAAGACCTCGTTTTCAAACATATACTGTATATATCATTTACTTTACTTGCTTCCAAAGCAATTAAATCTAGATTAAACCGTTAAAAAAATTATCATTTTGAGTCTTGGGTAATCTTTGAAAACAAACATCTGACCCAAAGACTCATAAGATCCCCATCATAATGATCTTGCATAGATATAGGTTAATTAAGCATACTGTATGAATACTTAATATATATGGGGATGATATTGTTTCATATGCATGATACTAACAGCTACTAACCCTAAGGAGTGAAGATAGCTAAATGGGAACAGTAAGATACACATAATCTCCTAGTGACCTCTACTCACAAAGACAGCATGACCACTGTTCACATTCCACAGTCATGAAGACCGCAAATCTGTACAAATCATTTCTCATCCCTAAACTGTTTCTGCATATTAGATGTAAGATCAGGATCTTCACACACCCCACCCGAGCACTTTAAAAAGGACACAGAAGCGAGGGAAGGAGGAGGAGGAGGAGGAGGAGGGGTTGAGGAGAGACAGAGGAAGAGGAAATAGAGCCACACATCTACATATATAAATATAAAGAGGGAGCAGGCGAGAGGAGTCCTGACTTCAATTGACATTTCAATAAGTGGAGCACAGCATTACCTACCAATCCATTCCCAACTTTCCTGAAACAATTATTGAAATGGATACCTTCAGGCCATGTATGTTCCGGTTCCCTGGAGTCTTGCCGGCTGAAACAGTAATTGACTAAATTGTAGAACACATCAGGGCCATTTACAAATTTGCTGAAAAGGAATCGTTTAAAAAGAAATGAGGGTGAATCTGAAATTAGCAGTGAGAATGATTGAGACGTGGCTCAGGAGACCTGCCGGGGAATTAGGGAACCTTGCTGAAATGACTGTGGAACTGGGGTGCTGCTTCCAGCCAAAGCAGAGACACGATTTGTATTTATACACTACGCTAAGCCTTACACACATATGGACACAGTCTTTTGTAGTTCTTTACTCTTTGTCTTTCACTAATTGTTTTCCCTCCTTTATCCAAGCACATACACACACACACACACACGCACACACACACCTTTACACATTCAAAATAATACACAATTAATTTGAGCTACTCACATACTTTCCTTGGAATAAAATGCCCGCCAGCATTATGATTTAAACCCACAAGACTAACAGTCTAATGTTTTATAGAGGTGTTCTGTCTGTTTCTCTATCAGTCTTTCATTAAGCCCCACCGCCACCTGAGCCTCAGAATCTCAGACAATAGACATGACAGTTAAGAGTTAAGTGTGGAAATCTTCTAAAAGTATTTATTATGATCATTATTATTTCATTATCATTATGAGTAACTATCCGAATTTACAAATACAAAGAATCATTCCTTATATTCATTTTCATGAAAATGGAAGGTTACAACCACAAGGCAAGTATAATAATGGACTATTTATCCAGCTGTTCAAACTTACAAAAAAAATCAAAAATATTTAGACCTTTAGTCCATTCATGTGTCACACAGCCTGAGGGAGGTGAAACGTTATTTAACGGTGACTTTGTGAGACAAGCGTAGTGTATACAGAACACTGACGCGCTCACACACACACACACACACTACAAACCTCGAGGAAAGATCTGCAGCGGTTCAGGCAGCAGTCCATTGACACGTTGCTCCATCACAGTATTGCAGTACTAGATAGACCAAGAGAGAGAGAGAGAGAGAGAGAGACAGGGAGGGAGCAGAGGCAGTGTCAGAGTCAGAAAAACGGTTCAAGACAGATTTCATTTCACCATAAAAACTTATTGTGTAGTCTGTCATTTTCCAATACAAATACATTTAATGGACAGAGTTCACTTGCATGAATGTTCCTCTTCATTGTAAAAGGCACAGTTTCTGCAGGGGGCCAGTGCATTATTGACGCCAGAGAGAAATGTCATGAAACAGCACCATTTTGCATTGTCCATCAGACTTTACATCCCGCCTGAAATGCCTCAGTATCATTGTCCAGGTAATCTTTCTTTAATGGGAAATTAACTCCCTATTGATCCGAAGCTTCTAATGCCTTCCAGGTGCTCTCCAATCACAGGGCTGTCAAAATAACAGCGAGGCCATTTGTTTTACCGTGCAGCAATCTTACTCTGCACTCCCAAACAGCTCGCTTTTAATTACCTTCTACACTGCATTACTACACAGTGAAGGTTAACACACTCACACACACAAAAAAAACACATCATCAATAGAGTGCGCGAGGCAATTTATCCTATTCATAAAAAAAACCTGCAACTACTGTAAAAGCGCTGCAAGTGAGCACTTTAGAAGGAGGGAGCTCTGGCTCTGCAAAGAACAGCCAAACTTTCACCACAGCTCCTCTGCCGTCCTTGAGTTGTGGCAGGTGAATGGTTCATCTTATTGCGCTATGGAGTATGGACTGTATGGAGAACAACAGCCCAAACCGAAGCCCTTTCCCTGGGCCCCCACCCCACCCCACCCCCTGACTCTTGCCAAAAGAACATTTCAATTGATGTTTCAGTTAACACCACCATCTGCTTGGAAGCTTGTGTGAGCATGCCCCCTCCTCCCCTCTCTTTATGTCGGCCAGAGACCCTTGTTCATTGACACTGGCCCCTGAACAGAGAGGGACAGACTGTCAGTCCACTCCAAATCACAGGCACAGATGGACCACGGGGTGGGGAGGGAGGCTTGGACAATAATATGCAGGGGGTTCACGAGCTGACTGTGTGCTGTTTTCAGTGGGACGCTCAGAGCAGAGCAGAGCAGAGCTGAGCGGAACACAGCTCACCGGAGCCAGCAGTCGCGCTCCCCTGCCCTGCGAGTGCATCACTACATGCATGAAACAGAGCCAGAGAGAGAGAGAGAGAGAGAGAGAGGGAGGAAGAGAGAGAGAGAGAGAGGCTGCAGCTGTTATTAAAAGGCCTATTTATCATTGCTGCCCCCTCCTCAGGTTTCATCTCTTCTTGCCCGCCAGCATTGTCACTTGGCCACACAGGAACAATGTAGCTCCCTTACATACACACACACACACACACACACACACACACACACACACACACACACACACACACACACACACACACACACACACACACACACACACACACACACACACACACACACACACACACACACACACACACACACACACAAACACACAGACGCGCACACACACGCACACACACACACACACACAGAGAGAGAGACACACACAGACAGCCCAACACATGTGAACATGCCCTCACTTCCTCGTAGGCACACAAACACACTCACAATACACCTTTAATTTTCCACTCCACCACTTTATTGATTAGGAGCCGCAATTACCCACTAATCTGTAACAGTGTATTAAAAGAAATTCCCCTTTGTTGGACAATAACTAAACACTGTTTGATCACAAACAGCATCCCTCAGCCTAGGGGGACAGGCAGGCCCTCGCGCCGCTCCTGCCGGAGCCTCATCATCATTAGCAGCCCGAGAATAGGAGCGTTCCTCAATTAGCGTGCCGCGGCTGGGGGATTGCGGGGGAATGAGGTCGCGTGGCTACATCTGACACGGGTCAGTCTTTAACTTTCAGCAGCAGCGGCGGCGGCTCCTTCCTCCAGGTTCAGCGGCGCGATTATAAATGCCCCTGTCTCAAAGGCGTCCGTGTGCCCAGCCAAAGTCAGACGGTGACGGAGGCTGTCCTCGATGCGCATACTCCGACGTATCACCATTTAGTCTAAGGGCTGCGTGCAGGATTACAGAATCTTTTTTTTATACGTGTACCGGTTGTCTTTGTTTTTTACAATTTAATTGCGGTTGGATGTTCTTTACTTTTCGTCTGCAGGTCATGACACCAGTCAATTGAGAGGAAGGGCGGGGAGCTGTCGGCTCGTGACCCAAAGGGTCAGGGCAGATGCCAGCCTCATCTGATCCCACGCAGCACCCCATAATGCAGTCAATTCAAGGGCAGAGGCTACCAGAGAGTCAGGGGAATCACTTGCTTAACCGCTTATCAAAAGCAGGGACAAGTCCTTAATTCCTATTAATTCAACTCCATGGCAATCCCCTCATCTGGAATTAATGACATCAAGGCATATTCAGCTAGTGGAAAGGGGTAGGGGTCTCAGTGGATGCTAAACTGCCACCCAGGCAAAAATAAAGCATATGCTCTGAATATGAATGCAGTGATTGCTAAAAATGCACGAGTATTGCGTAAGACCCACGGTTAAGTCAGTATTATGCCCATATTACACTTTCCCCTACATTCAGCACCTTTCACAGACGCTGATATCCCAGGAGGAGCACAGGCTATTATCGGGAGCGGCAACTCATTTACTTCGAAGCTGGAGATCATTGTGCAGAGGCCAAAAATATGTGCGCGAAGCAATGTGGTTAGGTAAATGGTGTTTGTGTGCATTTCAAGGAAGTATGCATTAAACAGCATTACAAACAGGCATCCCCAGAACACATTTTTGGTGGCATTTCAGATGACTGAGTTCCTTCCTGTGTACTTCCTGTGTACCGTGAAATTCATATAGCCTCCATCAGCATCAACAATAACAAGTGATCTGACCCAAAAGACCATTTGAGGTAAACTATATTATCAAGCTTCGCAGAATTTCAATCGAGTCCAATAAATGCCAGCTTACAATATTAAGGACGACAAACTGACTGAAATCAGGTGAGGTTAATTACATATTTAAAGATGAAGGATATGTTGAAACTGTTCAAACTCAATTTCGAAAGGCAGACATATGGCCATCTTGTGACGGACGCACAAAACAAACAATTAAATGATTTGAACTAAACAATTAAATAACATGCACTTCAGAGTGTCTTTTTTTCCCAGGAAGAATAAAAAGAGCCTGTAGCTATCCAAGCATCATTGTAAGCTGATGGGGGGTAAAAGACATCCCCAGATGAAAGTAGATTTTGAAAAATTTCTCAGCCCAGGGGGTCTGTTTATTAATGAGGCGAAACTTTAAGTACTGCATAATAAATAATAAAAGTTGATAGTTCATTTAGCTTGCACCGTAGCACACAAACAGAACAATCAAAGCCATTACTCTTGATGTCTGCGATATGAACAGTAAGCATTGAGGAACACAACAAAATGTTAGGAAAAAAAATAAACACTCTAGAAGAATAGAGCTTGTCTATAAATGTGAATGTGAATACAGATATGGATTTTACAACTTAACATAAGTGCATTTTTTAATTGGACAAAATAGGTTGTAAGCAACCTCAGTTGTACCATATTAGCACTTTAAACGTAAAACCATTGTCACCATTAAGAGATACATCAGAACTAGTGAGAAAGAGAGACAGACCATGACAGCTCATGTCTTTGAAGACTTGTGCCAGTGCATGCCAAAGGTGACATGTTGCCATGGAAACATCAATTGGCACATCAAGCATGTGGAGGGGAGGGAGGGTACAGACACAAGAGGAAAAGAAATCTGCAGCTACTTGTCATCTTCTCCAATCTGCTTAGTAATGAGCATATTTTGCCAAAGGCTGAAAAGATCCACAATAATAGATTTTTAATAGCTTTCCCTCCAACAAAACCCTTTCAGCGCTCAGTGGCACAATGAGAAAGGTTATAAATCAAATCTCAATGGTTTGAGGTCAGTAATTATAATTCTGAGGAACCATAAAACTATATATATGATACGATATATATGTTTCAAAAGAATAATTTTTTGCAGATGTTATTTTTCTCACTACTTTTACTAACCAGAAAAAAAAAATATCTTGCAGAACGAAATAGATACACATTTCTGAAAACACACTTAGGACACTTCAAGAGGAAATTCTATGAAGGATAAACACTCACATATGAGAGCATGGCTTTCAGTTCTTCATCACTCCTGACTGTAATTCGATCACCAACCTCATCTTCATCTACAACATAGGAAGTCTGTCATCATCTCCAAGGGGACAGTGACAGTGATTGTGACAACAGTCTACATGGTCATGATGAAACCACATATACAAAAACATTATTCATACTCAAAACACCTCCAGGGTATTGTGGCAAGTAAGTATTGATAGTCCCTGGGTATCAGTGAGAATGTATAGTGGTCACAACAAGAACATATCAAAGTATTCCAATGTTTTGGAATGCAACAAAAAAAATTCCGTCTGTGAGTTTTCAGTTTTCTGTCTGTGAGTAAAACTTTCTTAGCTCAAAATACTGTGATCAATATTGATTGGTTGTGATGTATTGTATTACTGCATTTGATAAAAGGGAATAAAAAGAAGTTAAAAAAAAGAAATGAGCATTTCACCCATTTACCCTTCAAGTAAACAGATCTGTCAACATAAAAAGCATCATGCTGACTGGTGAAAGACTACCTCTTAAAAAGACTCATCTGCTGAATTGAATTGAATCTGTTGAGATGCCGACAGCTAAATATTAGATAATCCTTTATTAATCCCAGAATGGGGACATTTGCATAAATGTGCAGAGGGAGTGGCTCAATAGGAGGAAGCACCAGTAAGATAATAAATGTAAACAGACTGCAAGATATAATAAGTAAGTAAAAAGACATTGCACAGTTTAGTAAACATTATACAATGATATCGCACATTAGTGAAACTGTCAGTCTTGGTGTGTGTGTGATCTCCTGGGAACAGTGTTGTCAATAACAGGCTAATGCAAGACATCATGACTAAGAATGGTGATTCGTAATTAACTTACATTCAAATGCCGTTACTGTGGCTTCTGGCATGACATCCCTTATAGCTGCCTGAGAAAAGTTAGACCATATAAACAGATGTTATAGTACATTCAAGAGCCATCAGTGTGCTTAGTTATACAGAAGTTCTCAGACTGCATGTGATGTGATGAGATGTACACCCATATGCTCTTACAGCAGTGTCATTCATTGTCTGGCACTGTAACATTTATAATGTAATTTTTGGCATAGACATGCTTTCCACCTGGCGAACTAGATTGCGTCTTACTAAAAACTACAGTCTATATCTTACATAGCTAGCTTGAACCCGTATATGCATTTTAAAAGTTAGGGTATCGTTATACGTTATCTATCTAGGCATACCGCATCCCCTTCATTGTGTATTCTATCAAAGTTTGACGGTCCAATTTGACATGACAGCATTAGACTAAGGAGGGAAAGTGTGAAAAAGTGAAGAATGTTCTGAAGCGGAAGAATCAAGTATCAAAACAAAATGTAAGATAACTTAATGCTATCAAAGTACTTGCCAGTAAGTCATTAAAACTCAACATAGAGGGACAATCCACAGAGGAGTCCATGTCCCCACGTGAGGTTTTAATTCGGATCACGATTGCCTCGGTGTCCATGCCGCACAAATTATTCAGAAGAAGTAAAAGCATACCAAATGTATGAGAAGCACCATAGCGTAATTCAAGCTAACTAGCTCGCTATTAGTTCAGCATCTATGTTAAAATTAGCTATGGCTAGCTACTAGCACGCTAGAACTGTAGCTAATGTTAACCACATTCTGTTTGCTAGCTATGCTTAAATCTAAAACTCTACAGTAAGACCAACAAAACAAAACAAACAGCCATTGGCTACAAAAAAAACAAACGTCTGTGTTTATGTAGAAACCATGTTGCTTTCTTTACTGGCTAGCTCTCAAACTGTCAACAAACTGGAAAACTCTCGGGTACCAGAAGTAAACCGGAAACCTACGGCCATATACCCGGAAACGATTCAAAGAAACATTTGTAGTTTTTTGTGATTTACTTGACAGCTTTGCTGTTTCTCCTGTTTTGCTGTTTCATTGGCAATCTTATTCACTTATTAAGTTTGTTAGACATTTTAATGTAGGATATTGAATTACATACAATTATATACTAAGAATTACAATAAATGTTTTTCTATCAGTTATCAGTTAGGGAACACCTTGTCACTTTTTTTTCTTCAATTTGACTGAAAGAGTCCAATGGTGGAAAGGCTAGTTATCATACACCTGTAAAAGGTCTATGGTCTACACTGCCTACAAATTGGACACACCAAGATATGGTATGAGTCTCTACTTGTGTGATACAGCATTGGTTGATACCTTGGATTGTTTTCTAAGTCCAGTTTACAAAGCGACTAGAGTTACAGTTGTAAGGAACATTTTGTTCCTTTCTATATGTCTACATCATTTCAAATAATGTTACAAATAATATTAAATTAAATACTTCAGTTAACATATAATCACCTGATTTCGAAACATATGTAACAAATACCTTTTTAGTCTCTGTAATATGACCCTCCAAGTGTTTAAATGTTCACTCTCTGGCAGTTAGGCTGGATTATTCTCATGCTTTACTCATGTGAGCATTAAGCAGCATTAGTATTTAAAGATTTCCACTTGGCACAAGCCATTAGTGTTTAAATGAATGTACAACAAAGAGAACACTTAAACCTCGGTTGATTACTGCCTTATCTTGCAGGGTTGATTCAGTTGCTCGATCATGGATATAGCCTGAATGCTTGAGCCTTTCAAGACATTGATCCCTCAGCAAAGACTAGGTTCCATTTGCTGTAATTCACAGCAATGCATTTGCCACCAAGGTGTTTGAGAACTGCTGACCTTGGTCATGTTTAATGATAAGCAGCTGTTTAAGCTTAATTTTTTTCCTTTGTTGATCAAGTGCAGAGCACTGCTCAGCTCAGCATTCACAACAGCATCTAACATAAAACCCTTTGCCCCCTTGTCCATCGCCATTATCCATGGCAAACCATTCTGTAAACACTGAATGGTTCATTGTAAACTCCTTAACATTTCCCAGTTCTATTATAACAAAAGCTAAAGGCTCAAATATGAACAGCATGCTTTTATTTTCCATGCTTTTACCTTGTAAAGTCAGACACACTGCGTAATAATTTTTTTTTCTGTTTGTACATACATTAGCGACCAGTTATTAGATTTGCTATTATAACTCATGAGAATGAGGCTACCTGGCATTGAGGTAAGTTGGCTTTAATGGAATTGCACAAGGGCATTGTGTTACTTTGCACACATTCATACCTGTATATGCCATGCTGAGGAAAAGGCAAACAAGCAATCTCACACCTATTTGACTGTTGTGATTTGCCATAGGTATTGAACAACTGCAATCATCAAAAACAACAATAGATTTTTCTTGTAGGCCATTATTACTTTGTTTAATTGTCACAGGGAAAGAAAGCGACAAAGACGAACAGGAGCGCCCCGGTTAATGCTTCCACCAGCACTGTGCTGATGAGAGCGGGAAATCTATATGGCAGTTTGTCAAACAGATCCTCAGAGGGAAAGGTGGTTAGATATTTTGCTGCAGTGTAAACTGCGAGCTAAGTCAGCAATCCACATTATCTGAAATCAAAGGCTGGAGATGGCTTGCACCTGGAAAGGGGGCCTAAGAGTGAGAGCCAACATCCACTGTCTGGTAATTAAAAACCATTTTATCAGCCCAAACTCTCCCTGGTCTCTCTTCCCCTCGATTGACAAGCTGCTTACCTGAGACTGAGACCTATTTGAGTTCAGACATGTGAGCGACAGTTATTTAACTTTCTACAAGAAGCAAGAAAAACAAAGTAAACAGACTTGAATTAACCAAAACTTTGGATGGCTTAAGTAACAAAACTTGAAGGCCCACATTCCTTTCGTAGAATGCATAGCGTACGTTAATGATTGGAACACAGATCATCCAAACATTAATGGCATTTAAGAATCTATTTTATATGGACCATGCACAGGTAAATGCATAAGAACATTGCACTTATATGCGCTTCATATCTGTTTGGCCATTTTAATAACCCCTTTGGAATTCCCCTAAGCTCAATAAGGCTGCTTTGATTCAGGCGGTAGCACTCCACTGATCCCAGAAGCTCAAGTAATACAACATAACCCCTATTCACCCCATTCCTGACCCTATCAAATCAGCTGTCATGTCATTTATACTGCCATTTATCAGAGGGCTGTACAGATAAACCTTGACACTGGTGTAGTTAACGCTGAACTATTCCATAAATAAGAGTGTACTGATGCACCTCTGAAGTGGCCTGATACAAGGTATGCGGTTTTTACTTGATTATCATGACCTATGACATCACATGGCATGTTTTCATGAGAATTTATTGGAATTAATTTTATTAGGCACAGTTGTATCATTAAATATAATTTCAGTGAAGTCACAAACTATGCAAACATAAATCAGATGCATATCAAATGCTATTCACCAATCATATAAATCCTACTGATTTGGAGAGTGTCTGAATGAGTACAGCTCAAATGTGGCAAACCAAATGAGTGTTTTATGCAGGGTGTCCAGCAACGCTTTTAGTGTTAATGAAATGAAGTTCAAGAGGTGATTTCTGTCCACCTTTGCAGTGAGGTCACAGTGTCAGGTTGCTGCTTTGTACACTGAAATATTTATCAAACAAATCAACGGAAAGTCTGGCTAACTTTTAAACTTGAATCTGAAGTCAATAATTGATGATGACTGAGGAAAATGCCCTGAAATAGATGTTCCCTGTGCTCTCAGCGAAGGCCATTTGCCATTGAATATGGTTAATTTACTCAATTAGCCTTTCTTAAGTGAGATGAGTGTTTCTGCAATAGTTGCTATGGGCACAAACTAATATTCTACCCACAATCCATATAATACCCTGCTTCAAACTGGCATGATATTATTCTATGTATGTAAGTTCTTACCCTACAGTATCTGCCACAAATAGTGTCTTAAATTAAAGAGATAGCCAATAAATTAGAGATAGCAAGTAGCACTAGCATAGGTTAATGTAAATTAACTTGAGGTCTGCTGGAAGTGAACAATCACAATGCCTAGCATTATCACAAGACATCACAGAATGTAACTGGTGGAGCATTGACAACAGCTTGATAATGTGACCACAAAGTATGGACATACATTAATAATGAATGGCCCCATGAATAAATGAATTGCTGATCATTTAGCCTGGTTAAAGACCAAATAGATATAAAGATAAATACTCAAATAACATGTCTAGATAATATACAATAAAACCTAGGTCTATGACGAAGTATTTATGATCTCCATGATCACTTCCATCCAAGAAATATCCTGATATATTTTGAATAAACACTAAATAATACAATAACACAGATTCATTTATCCGCCATCATTATGTACGGGAAACAGACAATAAGACACAGTTTGTTGTAAAAAAAATGTCCAGTAATGTACCCTAAGAATATCAGTGTACACCTAAAAGTTTTTGATTACGAAATCTGAGAGCAAAACTGCAACAGTCCAAATTGTATTTCAGTCTGCTGTAGATGGCAGTACAGTGGAGTACCTGGCTTTGCACTTGTGTCGAGCAGCAGTCAGACTGACTTAACATCTGTATGCTAAATGGCATCATTATAAGTATATTAAGGGGTCACCAGAGTCAAGGCTTTATGCTTAAACAGGGGCTAATTTTCGGAATAATATTCCAACAGTAACACCCCTCTCTCTTTTAAATAGGGGCCAGATAAATCACTTGTGAAGGAGTTGTTAATAACTAAGTGGCAGGTGGCTGAAGTCTCCCTCCCGATCCTATTTGTCAACTTAAATGCTCCTGCCAGCAAATGCAAATGGCTGCCTGCCTCCTGACCTTCTGCTCTAGTCGCCCAATAATGGTTTCACAGCTTCTTTTTTTTTTACACAGGTGTGCTCACGATGTGCCGTCATCACACTGCCTCCACACAACCTGTAGGGCCCGGTCACTGGACAGAGAACAGCTTCAGTGGGGTATCAGCTATCAGTTCAAAGGACATGTTAAAAGCAGAAAGACGGCTGAATTGGTTCGGATCAGGTTTAAACAGTGGTGTTGGTATGTGTGACATGAATTGCTATAATTAATTGGATTTTTTTTTCTACCTTTTTTTTGTTTTTATGAAGCAAGACAGGGTAAAGTGGCTTTCATGTTCGAATCTGTAAATATTGTCTAATGCTACTTCACCTATAGTGAACCTAGGATAAGATGAGCTGTCTTTGAGACCAATATACTCAAAGAGAATACTGCAAGACACAGGACAAATAAACTGGTTGCCATCACCAGTCCATTGAGGTTTTGTTCAGAGGTTATATCATCAACTGAGGTGCCTGAAGTGCTGATGTTGTAAAATTCTCTCTGGTAACCGGTCACAGTGACAGTCCCAATGTAATTTTAGATGAACATTTGACAGTGATCTCAAGGGGTTCACCTATCAAGTATTGTTATATGGCTAAGAGGACTAGATGCACGTTTGCACGTAGACATACCCATCCACTCTCTCCCCAGTCCCCAACTCTCCCTCTCTATAACAAACACACACACACACACACACACACACACACACACAGGAAGTGAAAAAAGAGACAATCACAAATTGATAATTCTACAATGGATCTCAAATTGGATCCAAATAAACAAGAGAAATAAATGACAAGTCAGAAGTACACATATAAGGCCTTCTAAATGGAGGCATCAGTCAGTGGGAGCGAGTCTGATTTAGTGGCGTATTGATCCTGTGGTGGCTGCTGTCTGGTTAATGTGGAGGGCTGGGTGATGGGCAGACTCCAGAGAGCCATTTACCAAGTCTGTAAGAACCACACCGAACCGCCTCATTGTCAGACATAACAAAGCCAGCTGAAATACGAGTACGGATTGTACCTGTTTTCTATAGCCCCCACTTTTTCATTAAAAGCCGCAATCCTGCAGCTGAGGCTTCATCTCGGCACATTGTGGCTGCAGCAATACAAGGGCAAACACATGTGACCCACTTCCACCTTCCCCCATAATAATGTGGACAAAAAATATCAAGATGGCTTTTTTTTTTGCAACAGGTTTGAATGTAAACAGTTGTTCAGCTTTCTAGACAGGTCTGTAAACATTTCCCCCCTCCGCTTTCAGGTCTGTGCTTGAATGGCTCGACGGGATCCTCCTGTGTTGTGGGCCAGACCACAGCCTCTCTTTGTCCTTGTCTCCTTTAATGCATCGTGCTGATTCAGTGCTACGGCAGACCAAAGAAAAAAACGCACATCTAGGCTTACCATCAAAGGCTACAGTTACAGACATCTGCCCCGCTACTGACCCGCAGAATGGGAAGGATGGTCCATTTGTGGTGAATTATTGGGACGTCCAGGTTTTCTTCGGCGCTGCGCCGGTCAGTGGTATTGAGCCTCGGGTTCACTGACACCAGTGGGCTGTGCTGTGCGGTGGTGGGAGTGGGCCGTGGTGTAATTACAGGGCGAAAGTTCAGCCTCTCGGACCCTGTAGCGACTCCGGGAAAGTCTCGCTGTTGCACTCCGCCCTGACACGTGGCCACCCCTGCCGCCACTGAGACCCCCAGCACACGTTTCCAGTGTCATTTCAATTTCAGCATATCCTCAGAGGTCAGGCAGCCAGAATAACACACACACACACACACACACACACACACACACACACACACACAGACACACACAAACACACACACACACACACACACATACTCTCTCTCTCTCATACACACACACACAATACCAAATACAGGATTTTACATAGACATTCTCTACCTTCTCATAATAGACCATAAAAAATGCATTTAGTGGGCCCTTCATATTTCCATGTCTTAAGCCTCTCTTTTTGCCTTGATGAGTGTCAACACTGTATTTTTATATCCTTTTACATTTTTCATGTTTATTTTGCTTTCCAATAAAAATGCTTCAATAAAACTTGCCGGATGGAGGAAATTGGATTGTTCAATAGCAAGATGATCAAGATCATTACACCTTCATTTACATTTGACCAAGATCGTCCCTGAAACCATGGTGAAGCACAAGAAGAGCACTTCAGAGAGGTTCTCTACACTTCGGCCCATCTCTGCAGTTCTGTCCATAGAATACTTCCCTCTAGTGGTTGAGAAAAAGCACTGCATATTTCGTTAGAATATCACATTTGTAATGAACTTCATGATATTTGTAAAGGAGAAGTTTGATGAAACAAAATAGTTTTGTTTATGGAAACAGGGCTCACGTTATAATGCAATGAGAGTAGACTATTCAATTATCCAACTTCCCCTCACATCTTCCCCTCTTCCCAACAACATACATTTAACCCTCTTCCATTGTACTTTCTTCACTTTAAATTCAAACTCTCCCTCAGAGCTACCTCGTAATCTATTTACACCATTTACAAAACAACAATCTGGGCACAACACGATCAAGCACAGCATCTGCAGAGCACCCATCAGTATTGACAACGCTGCTGAGAAACTCATCTCGCCCAAAACACATTCTGGCCCTTTAGTCTGAAGAAATGGTGATCGTTAGCAGAATGGGTTAGTGGTGCGCCCGTGTGGCTGGGGACCCATTGTGGGGAGCCAGTGTGTGGGTTGTGAAGTGGGAAGCAGCATGAGGCTCATAAAGAACAGAGGAAGGAAGTGAAGCAGACTACAGCACCTCCCGGGATGGAATGAACCTCCTCCGTTCGTACCGTGGTTAACAGGGATGAGCTTGAATGGACATTTACATGAAAACTTTCAGCTAAACCGCATACTCTGAAGCAGTGATAGACTCTGTGCTTCTAAATGCAATTGCATCTCGAAATGCAAATTGAAGCCCTGAGAGTGGCCACTGTAAATGTCCCTGCTAAATAGATTGTAATTAGCCTTAACCCAGTGCTTCGGCTATGGGGTGGCGCAGTCTGGAATGACCTTAGACAGCAAACGGGCATTGCTTCAGGTTTTTATCTGAGCCTCCAGCAACACCACTGTTGACATGGCCTGAAATGAATTATTCCAGCCCCTCTCCAGACACGGTTCAACACCCCCGAGACAAGTCACTCCTCCCAGCACTGACACACTCCAGGATTGCTGGCCAGTTCCGACAGGTCAGAGGTCAGCACCTAAAAGGGAATTAGTTTATTGACACAATAAGACATGGCAGTTTATTTGATGACCTCACAGCATTTCCCCAGCAATCTGTCCTGCTCCCAGAGGAGGAGGGGCCATAAACATCAGGAGGCTCTCTCTCTCTCTCTCTCTCTCTCTCTCTCTCTCTCTCTCTCTCTCTCTCTCTCTCTCTCAGCCTCAGCTTGATGCCAGTGGTCACCATACAGGGTGATAAGGGATATGTTAGTACACCATCTCTTGCGTTTTTTGTCATGCCATTTAATGATCTGTCTGATTAATTATTTAGAAAAGAAACAGTATTTTTCAAGATTGATTGCTATTACCAAACCTGGGTCAAGTATTTCCAGTGTATACATTGACAAAAAGACAAACCGTGAAAGAAACATTATGTAAATGCAAATGTGAATATGTAAATGCATATATGTAAATGCCCATCAAACAACATGCATAATATGAAGAGTAATTCCACAAACATTTAAGAGTTCTGAAATGATAGTGATAAGTGTATGTATGCAACATAGATACAGTGTAGTATATGTATTTGTGAAGTTGTTTGTGTGTGCATGTGTGTGTGTGTGTGTGTGTGTGTGTGTGTGTGTGTGTGTGTGTGTGTGTGTGTGTGTGTCCGGACCTCTGAGTGTCCTGAGTGTCACATGTAAAGGGCTGTCACAGTGGAAAAGCTGTGACATCCCATTAGCCAAGTGTGACACGGCTGTCTAATGGCCAGCATGTCTAATGGCAATAGATACGCAGCACCTGGCTCCACCTGCTCTCTTCCCTCCTTCCCCGGGGAGGCCAATGAACACTCCGGCAAGCCAATCTATCAGCAGATCAATCAGGGGCCACCTCTCAGCTCTCTGATCAATACTCTCTTGTTTCTGGATGTACAAAATGCCACTATGGCTTTGGCACTTAATTATGTTGTTAATTGCTTTGTTGAGCTAGCCGTGAGAGTCCCCCAGGTTAGTAATTGAGGGTGTCTGGACGCTCTGAGTCCCAAATTGCTGCTTTTATTGGCTGATTCAGTAGGTAATGCAAAGCTTTCATGAATGCCTATCTTTCATCTGAACTTAAAGGATAATCAGTGGGTTCACACCAATTATTGAGCAGATCAGTTATAGGAGTTACGTTTCATGTTGTATGAGAGTTCTGATAACCTCTTATAGATAAGTGGTTTTACGTCAATGCCAACTGTCCTTGAATAACCAGCAACTTACAAATCCTATAGCAGATACACGTGTTTTGTTATCACGTCTTTTATACAGTACAAAACAATTCTGTTCATTCCTCCAGCTTTAATTTCTATGAAGTTTTTGTTTGTGGTATTTTCATGGTTAAATGTTTTATATATGTGTATAATCTGTGGAAATACATAACATCAGATTTATCAGACGGAGCCTCCCACTGACAACATTTGACTTCCACCCCACAGGATTCTGGTCGTTTGGTCCTTACACCCCGGGGTCAATGCCCTGCTCACTGTTTCATGCACAATAGAGTGCTCAGTGGACTGTGAAAAAGTCTAAGGTCACTGTTGTCTTCAAGAAATGACATCATCCAGAGAGTTCACTCTTGCACCCCGGATGGCAATCCAAACCAAATGGGGTACTTGAAATGATTTAGTCTGACACAAACACAAGCACACACTCCACACACAGACTGCAGCTTCCCTTGGCTTTGATAATAAGTCCTGATATTGAAAACCTAAAACACACCATTGCAATCCCCTTCTCCACTTGTTAAGAGAGTTGTCATTTTAGGTCACAGCATGAAAAGCACATTTTCCCCCCATGGCCATGAAAAGCAGTGGCAGATAATTCAATGACGCAAATAAAAAAGGCGAAATGTACACAAACTGACATGTATGAAAGAGTCGAATTAAAAGGAATTGGTTCATTCAAAGCACAACACACCGCATCTACACAGCATCCTGCACTGCTCAGTACTGTACCAGCCATTAGAAATCTGTCAAACACAGTTTGATAATTGCAAGAATGCACAAGGTCGTCATGATGTGTGGACTTTAGTCTCTGTGGCTAATAAAGCCAGTTACAAATGGTCAGGTCCCTTCCCTCCATCTGTTAAAGCCTTCAAACGCCATTTCTCTGCATGTATTAATCAATTCGTTTTGGTAAGTAGTGCACATGTCTGATAATATCCAGACCATGAAGAAGCGGTGATTCAGCCGCAAAGCACAATGTCACACATACTGGAGCCCTGGGGGTCAGCACAGTCAATCACTCTCTCCTGCAGGCAGTTTCACATGCAACATTCAAAAGCCAAACAACAGGCACACTTCCCACGCCCCACTTCCCAACCCCCACCCCACCCCCCAACTCTGGTGGATAGAGAAAGAGAGAGAGAGAGAGAGAGAGAGAGAGAGAGAGAGAGAGAGAGAGAGAGAGAGAGGAGTGGAGTAATTGTGTTGTGTGTTTGGTTTTAATTTTCTGGGGTTCGGTGTTTTCTTCCTAGTGAGTTTGCAGACTCTCTCCCCCTGCTGTGCTCCTCAGCACAGCCAATAATTAAACAATATGCACACAGCCTGCCGACTAGCAGGGGTACTCCTCTCGCATCTCCTCCCTCCGCCTGCCTACTGAGGGAAGCGAGCAATATCATTGTGTTCCTGGGAGGACCAAGCAATTGCGAGTGCAGCTGGCGGTGGTGGGGGTGAGAGCTTTTACAGATACATTAACACAAGCCATAAAGTAGCACGCCACCATCCAGCACCATTCCACCAACACAAAGGATCCAGTCAATGTGCAATCAGGGAGGGAGGGCCATATCCCTGTCACCATAGCTTACATGAGATGTGGACACGTTAGTGTGTGTGTGTGTGTGTGTGTGTTAGTGCTAGTTAGTGTTAGTGTTGCCAATCGCCTAAAAGTTTAGCACGTCTGCACGACACAAAATGAACACCGCTAACCCCGACCCAATCAAGAAGCGACATGCTGAAGCGAGAATATATTTAAAGAGTTGCTGCAGTCGGCCAAACAATCACAGACGTCCCCAGGGTTAGGCGCAGGATGCACAGAGCAGCACAACTGCAAAGTCATTAGGTCACGGAGCAGGAGAGGAGGAAGTGTGTGTGTGTGTGTGTGTGTGTGTGTGGATGTGTGTGTGGGGGGGGCGGGTGTGTGGGGGAGAGAGAAATGACACTGAGAAATAACCTCGCCTGCTCTCCAGTATGTGAACAGGCTTGCCATTGATTAAAACAGCAAGGTGTGCAATAAAGCCGAGGCAAAGTGCTGGCACCATATGGCCTGGAAGCCCCGAGGCTGCAGCCTGGCGATCGAGCCCTCGCCGCTGTTCGCTCTCGCTCTCGCTCTCTTCCCGCTCTCCGTGTCCCCAGATGGTGAAAACACAATTTAAAGCCCTCCGTCGTACCACCACAATGAGCTCTGGCAGCAGTTCAACCGTTTACTCCAGTAATTAACAGCACCAATACCACAACAATTACAGGCCCCAATCCTCGCAGTGTCACACCGTGAATTAGAGAGAGCTAATAGCTGGAAGGTAGGGATGGGAGTCCAGGGCCCGTATGATGGGTGTGTGTCAAAACAAAAAAAAAGAGAGGGAGGTGAAAACAACATGTTCACAGTACAAAATGATTACCTTGTAATTAGTTTACAAAAAGCTTGGCAAAATACAGTAATTAACGTGTGACAGAAAATCAAAGGCTACTTTGTAAGTATGAGGAGAAAAAATTAACATTTCCGTCCTGAAGCTGTATGTACTGATTACCAACATATTAAATCAATGCATTGCTAACTGCTAAGCATAAATATCCTGGTCGTGAAGGGGCCATAATTGCACGAGAATAAGAGTAGAGCTCGTTTTTATGCTGATGGGATTGGGCAAGCATGGCATTGTGTGTCTCCAGGTTTTGCAGTGCTCCGTGTCACTACATTCTCCTCTCACTCAGTAGATCAAAGCATTATTACTTCTAATTGCTGAGCCATTTCGTTTTGAGGACTCTTAAACAGTGTCGGCTAAATTACAATAATTTCTCTATTGCATTATGGTGGTAGGTATATATCCTAACAGGGATTTAAATATCCTTCCTTTGTTTGCTTTGCATTTAGAATATTTTGATAGGTTCAGTAACTACACACATTGTGCTTTTGCAAATGACACAGATCGAACTGGGCTGGCTAAGGACTGTGTGGTGTGTTTGTGCCGCTCCCGGTGCAACTGTCCTCCCATCACCTGCTCTTGCTTGTTTCATGATGATCCATCAAAGACAACCACAGTCCTGGTCACGGCAGACAAGCCAGATAGCTTATTGATAGCCACCTGGGTTTTGACCTATTCTGCTTCTGTGTGGCATAAATTGAAAAAAAGCTGCAGCCAGGAAGCTACCCAATCCTTCACATCTTCAGAGCGCCAGCAACGAGCTCCCAGGGAATACAACTAATTACCTCACATCTGTATTTATTTGATCCGCACGGAATTATCCCTTCTGTCACTCGCGCCAAACAGAGCCAACCACGGCTAACAGTGATTCATCTCTCTGACATTTCTGGCATAGCTTAACATCGCCACAGTGACAGAATCAATAGGAGAAATGAGGAGAAGGGAGGGAAAAAGTCCAGTGTCTGCAGTTTCCATGCAGAAAAGGTCTGGCAAAGGAACACATAACCTTGACAAAAAAAAAACAGCTAACACACTAACTCCATTTGGGTATATTTTACGGCATTTTTGTGACACTTTCAAATAGCTGAGAATGAATGAATAGGTTAGAATTAAATTACTAATTACTGTAATTTATCATACAAGCGTGTTTATCGCAACACACTTTAAACAGGAATCAGTTAGTTCCAGTTAGCTTCATTGATGATTGTTTCTCTTTTTTTTTTTTTTTTAATATAACACTATGCTTTGGCAACACTGTACATGAACGATCATGCCAAAAAAAGCAATTTGAATGTGAATTAGTTAGCGATCATTTGCAGTTAGTTTTGAATGCAATAGTAAGACTCCTGACTGGTCCTACTTGGAAAGGGAAAAGTACACTCCCCCTTCAACTAGTGAAGTTTTATCATTTGTGTTTGAAGCTTTACATGGACAAGCATCTCTTTCTAGACTGTTTCCCCCAATTCCTTCTTCAGGCATCCACAGCTGAGTTGCTTTTGAAATATCCTGTGCCTCCTGCGTCCTTGCCCCAAGAGTATGAAGTAGTATAACCCTACCTATCAGGAGTTCTCTTTCTATTGTAAATCTTGACAAGAGACCCATCTTTTTCCTTGGCCTGTGCTTCTGAGGGAAGAATGTGGTGTTTCAGTTTCATTTTATGTACGACATTGCAGATATTTTCTGTACAGACCATTGTTGTGTGTGTTATATTTCAGATAGAGTTTAATGTGTTTATTTTCTTAACAAAGTACATTTCTTGTTATTTTTTTGTCTAAATGTTTTACATGGCCAGCATTGGATGCTGTTTCCTAAAAATACATCTTACCAATGTTGTATTCATTTCCATATTGTGTTAAAAAGTGGCTTTACTGACCTCCATAGTATTCAAGGAGAATTGCACGGAGTCACATTAATATTATTGCCTCCAGTATAGGCCTATTTTATGTCAGTCCTGTGATGATGGCACACAGCAGTGCATTTCCTTATTCAGCACAGGGACAGCTAACATATGAGAACAGATCATGAATAAAATGAATAATAGATTACTGCAGGTAGACTTGCTGTGTGTGTGTGTTCGTGACTGATGTGTGTGAAAGTGGTGTGCTTTGTGTGTGTGTGTGTGTGTGTGTGGGGTGTGTGTGTGTGTGTGTGTGTATGTGTGTGTGTGTATATGTGTGTGTATTTGTGTGCATGTGAGTTCAGCAGCGAGCAGACGGACAACCGCCGCAGGTCCTGCCTCTCCCAGTGCACCGCCTGCCGGGCAGCATGCTGCATGAAGGGAGGCAGCAGCACTGATCACAGAACACCCGCCAACAGCACACGCACAAGAGGCCCTGGCAACCGTCACCAGCAGCAAAGTCAGTGTGAGACACATGAGCATCCAGTTTAGGGCTATCTTGCATGACTCTTTTGAAATAATTTTACCTTTGCGTTTTATATGCGGTCGTTGTGTTTGATTTTAACACCGAGATACTGCAGTGTAATGTCATGTACTCCTATCAAATGCTCTGTTCATGTGGGTCACTCTGTATAATGCCGACTAACTTGTCATCAGTCAATTCTGTGATGAGCATGTCTGCAGAGCTGAGGCCTTGGCATCATTATGGTCGTATGGTCCACCTGAACCTGAAGATACAGTGTGGTGAAGACCAACAAACAGAAAGTCAAACATTAGTGGATATGCATGTGTTGCTCGGTTACCTTCTCTGTTGTGATTATTTTCCACTGACAGATATTCATCTCGTGCTAAGATTCCAGCAGTGCAATTCCTGCCAAAAATACTTCTGAACAACAGACCAGATGAAGGTGTGTGGTCTTCTGGGGTTCCTAAAGTCTTTGACTGTGCAAGTTACTCATCGATACACACCAACCCTGTGGCTCTCAAGATATTTAATTGGCACCAGTGATAAAAGATATCAAACTTTAGCATGTATGTATACTTTAAGTCCAGCACCAAGGATCAGTGCTACTTAAGTAAACGAGTCAAAGTGAATGCACCTAATTAGAAGTTTGGGAACTGTTGTGAAAAGTAAGGAAACAAACTCAGACAGACCCCTCAGGGCTGTAGCTTCAGTTAGTGGCACAGTACAATGTAACACTTAGTTCTGAGGTGACCTCTGAAAAGTTTTAATCATATAAAGGAAACAAGCGACGAGACATCAGTCTAATACCCAGCCTCACCTGATTAACTCAGTGGAATGTCAGTGATAACCTTGGGCTTGTACTTTATTCTTAACAGGCTTCAGAGCACTGCCATTTCAAAAGTGCGACGCTGAATGAAGTCTCTCAAACAAAGAGGCTTATATAAAGATAATGAATGTTGACAGGACCTGAAAGCCTGGACTGACATGCTGCTTGAAAAGCATAAATGTAATTAAATAATTAAATGTGTGCTAATTAACATCAGGGTGTTGATTATTCACCCACAGAAAAAAAACGCACTTCTGAACTTCTTAATTATTCCTGTTCACACACCATTCCTTTTGCTCAGACGCCCTAAGTGCAAATAAAGGACCCATCTGCTTGTAATTAGATCTAAATAATTTCAGACATAGTAGCTAATTATTTTGACTGCACATTCGATTAAAACTGGTCCAGGGTACTTTCCAGTTTGATTTTTTGTTGATGATAGGTTGCTGCATGATTGAAGCCCTGTGCAACATGAAGAGAGAGAGAAAGAGAGAGGGTGTGTGTGTGTTTGTGTGTGTGAGAGAGACAGAGAGCGAGAAAGAGAGAGGGTGTGGGTGTGTGTGTGTGTGTGTGTGTGAGAGAGAGGGGGGGGAATCATTCAAAAACACTCATAAGGTAGGGGAAGAAGACACATATACTCATAAAAACCCACCCATACCATCCCAATCTTTTATAGTTCATTTAATGTAAATGAGAGGGTATTACGCCAAATCGCAATGGCCCTGCGTCTGTGGCAAGCCGGTGGTAATGGCTTTTTATTTGCTTAATCTCCAAATTAAATGGTGTTTGAAGCGGGGGACTCCACTCCAGCGGTATTATGACTCCCATCACCAGGAGAACATTCTCCTGCCGAGACCAATTTGAATAAGACAAGAGGAGCATCCCTGAGCTCGGGCGGGAGAGCGGGAATGTGCTGGTCGGGGTAATGGAGGCGTGTGATAGACCTGCAGGCAGTGCAGGGAGCTACCTAATGACGGGAGCAGGATAATGGTCCTGCTGGAGGACCTGATGTGTTTCCAGTTGGTTGCCAGATGCCGGAAATCAAGGTGAACATTGATCAGTGACAGCGAGGCGGACGCATTTGTCAAGTCACTCGGAGGGAAAAAATGGGGTGCAAGACTGCTGAGCTTGTCTTCCCTTCGCTTTTAACAGGAACAGAGCAAGCAAAAATTGTATTAATTAATTAAGTTATGTTCTATGAGACAATGAATTCAATCAGTCAGCAACATGATGGTACTGGCAGAGGTAGATGATGTAATTAACAACATTCCAAAGCTTAAAGCAACCAACAAATACATGTCCACTGTCCACACACTTGCGAAACACACAGACATCGACCGTGCACTTGCCACTGTGAACACTGATTCAAAAGCTACTCATGTATGTACATGGAGATGTCAAAGACAGAGCTGTTGGAGAAGAAGCTGTCAGGGACACAGGAGAGATGTTTGCACTTGCACCATGATGTCAGGAGTTAAAGCCGACAGGCTGATATGATACTCTCAGACTGGGCATTAATGGATTTTCCTTTTTGTCTTTTGATCACCAAAGACAGTGGTGCCATGGAACTGCCAGCTCAAGTCTGACAGTCATTTACAAACAGCACCAAACTGAAACAACCTTACACATCATAACTCTACTCGCAAAAAAGTACACTATTATATATGTGTGAGTGTGTGTGTGTGTGTCCGTATATTGGTATACTGAGACATTAAGACATAACTCATGTTTCACAGGGAGTATGGGAAGCAAAGCCCATACAATATATTTTGTG
>NW_024880294.1:0-25001 GCF_900700415.2 Clupea harengus
AATGTGTTCTATGTTTGCTATGGTCACACTGGTTTACTATATTTCCTTGACAGAGTGCTAATATTTATGCTGATGCTTTGCTTGTCTGGTCAGCCCTGGGGGAAATTACAGTGTGTATGCAAACTCTGCCAGCCGGCTCGAGCCTGTCTGTGTACACTCTGTATACCCACAGTATACACACACACACACACACACACACACAGAGAGAGAGAGAGAGAGAGAGAGAGAGAGAGAGAGAATAACTCATTTTGCTACTAGTGTACTAAAACAAACACAAAGCCATTTGTAGTACTAGGCTTCAACACATAACCAACACAATCACATTTTCAGTTTCCAACCATCCACACACACAAACACACATCATAAACACATCCTGCTGGTACACAAACACACACAAACACACACAAACACCATAAACCCATCCTGCTGGTACACACTAACCACATGGTCATATTCTTCTGGAAGTTCACTGACAAACACAAACAAGACAGTCTCATTCTACTGTTGAGCTTGAGGCTATTTCACTAAACATTAAACCACACAAAACACCACGGTCACATTCCTCTGACACACATACTGCACAACACATTAACCGCACAAACCCATTCTGCACTGTTAATCTACCACAAAAACAATTAGCAGACAGCTAGGCCCAATGCTGTACCACACAAAACGAACAACATTCTACTCTTGTTGCAAATTAAACCCTTCTTACTTTACCATAGACTCAGTACTAAAACATACTGTCTGTAAGCCATTTCAAACATTGTTCAGTGACAGGAATAATCAACTATTGTTTATAAATGAAAAGCAACAGTATTGCCATTTTTTGACATATGTTTTTATCAGTAACTAGTTTTACTATCATTCAAATTCATTCAGATGGTACAAAGTCATGTGAAGGACATACACACACCCACTAGCCACCCAGGCTATGCACTAAGTTCTGTGGTCACAGGCAGACCATACCACTAAAATGTAAGCTTTCATAGAACATCGCCAACTATATCACCAAAACACACCAGTTAGCATATTAGGAAGCTTTTATTAGTAGCAGCTGTGCTGTTGTTGGTGTCTGTAAGGCTTTTGCATGCCGTATAGGCGGTTAACATACTAGTTTTAGACAAAACTCCTAAGTACTGTTTTAAATGTATGGAGCACTTTTACCACATGCTGGACTGTAAACATCTTAAGCATCTACCTCAAGGATTGCCCTTGATCCAGGTCATGGTTTCGTTTTTAATGGTGCTTGATGGCAACACATGCCATTTTCCATTGGGTTTTTAAAAATGCATTGTATTTGCATGCTTTGAGATAATTGCGTTTTACTAAGGAGATAAGACTGCATTCTGAAAATGAAATTAAATAATATAACTGCAGCGGGTCCATTTACATGGATTTGAATAATTAAAACCTCAGCAGGTTTGCCAGCCATTGTTAGCACCTCCTGAGACTCAAGGTTGATATATGAAGCATTTCTGAAATGCACAGCGTGGCTTCAAGGGACCCCTGATCTATTCCTGTGCCCATATTAGTTTGTGCTTAGGCATACAGTTGAGCTATAGTGCTACACTTAACAGAACCTGGCATAAAATGAATGGGACTTTTGGCGTTCTTGTCCCTTCTAACATCTGAGGGAGTGTGCCCTGTCTGGTGCAATTTAATTAAGGAGATTTAAAGAATTCCCAACATAGCAGGCCAGCCCAGCCCAGCCCAGCCCACTTGGCTTTGGCATTATGAGGAAACTGCAAAGTGTATTTTTTTTCTCATACACTCCCAGCAAATGCTTCAATGTTAGGGAGAGCTGGTCCTGAGCAACTGCCTTATCCTATCTAAACACAGCTTTGGAATTTTAATTTCATGTTCTGCTGCCAGATGCCTAGTATGCAGGGAGCCCTATCTGAAAATAGGTTTAGCTTCCTGACACAGGATGCTTAGCCATTATTCAGGGTACCCAGGAGGAGAGAGTTGCCAGAAAGGGGAATGGGTGACTGCGCAGCTGTCTTCACTGAGGCGCAGAGACGGTGATAGAGAAGAGTATTCCTCCGCTGTGTCCACTGTCTTAATAATTACGCTCTCATCTTCTTCACATCGATCAGTAGAATAATACCTATATCCTTATCGAGTTAAGTCATAAGGATATGTATTACATCTCCATAGCTACCAAGAGTTTTATTAGGCTGCATGACATGAGCTATTGCCTCTCAGTAAAACACGAAGTCACGTGTTGTTTGCACATGAACACGATTGTGTCAATATGCAAGTTTCGTATGAGGTGAGACGTGCAGTAGAAGGAAACGCACTAGTCTACAAATCCGTGCAATATTAGCCTCGACATCATACATTAAAAATAGCTGTTACAGTGGGGTCTATAACTTCTCAAGATTGCATGGGAAATCTGGAGAGTACATGGTGAAAATATGATGGGAAAAGCGCATGAGCCTAGGACAACCGCGCACGCGTCTGCATTAGGCACAGGCTATTGCTTGTACTACGGTCCATACGCTTCCTCTCGTACAAAGGTGTAACGACACAAGCATTTCGTGATGAACTAAAGAACAATCCGACTGTTTTGTGGTGTGTAGATTATACACACCTGGATCCCCTCCGTCTATCCCATAACTGACGCCAATGACGGTCTCCGTATCATCAGACGCTAGAGCCGCAGATGATGTGGTGCCTTGCCCGATCTCCGATAGCCTCACTGTTCCTTCCATTTAACTTGATCGAAAAGGGCTTCTTACGATGGATCGATGGAAGATGTTTGCTCACTGTCATCTGGACTGTGCAAACATAAACTAGCTACATGCTAGCATTCCATCTCCGCGTTTCGACCTTCATTCTCCCGTTGGCACATCAGGGTATCCTCACACGGCGTAAGCTACTTCACCGACAAGCGACCGACGCAGCTGTCCCAGACCCAGTCCAACAGAGGCTTAATACGCCAGTAGAGGGCCTACGTCATTTCGCAGGCAGGTTTGCTATGTCATCTTAGAGTTATCTTTCAATTGACGTCAACTTAGCTCTCTTTGGCTGTAAGCCTATTAGATTTGAAAGGGAATGTGAGTAACATAAATAAAAGTTAGTGTAATAGTCAATATTCATTTCACATTAAAAATACAAACCTTTTATGCACTTCAATCATTTGAACACAGAGTCTAATATCGGTCATGTGCCATGTGTTTCTTTTATTTAATTTATTTTAGAATAAATATAAAGCTATTATGCTCCCTGACCAGTTCATCTCAGGATGTCAACATAGAGACTATTATTCCTCATGCGCCATAAAACTTGTTTTTTGTATAATTCTATTTTTTTATGTAAATCAATTATGCTCCTCGACCAATTGACCTCAGGATGTCAAACGAACTGTGCAACATAGAGACCAGTAGCACTCATGATCAAAGAAATAGGTGATGGAAATGTTTAGGTCTACAGAGAACTATTAGCAGGCCCTGACGGTCCGCCACTGTTATCATTCTCCTTTCCTTACTACCAGTGCATACAGGCTACTTCCCCAGTAGCACACAAAAGCAAATACAAACACCAAACATTATCTATCAATGACAATTAAATCATCGAAAACAGACACCCAGCAGCACAGCCCAAAATAGTGTCCTTCCCTACCCTTCCCTTCCATGACCACACAATAAAGATCTGATTTGCCACAACGGACAGGAATAAACAAAAATACATGTGCCTGCCCAAAGTGCAATGTGGCTAGGAGTCGACGCAAAGGGCTTACAGTGCAAGTCAGAAATGGCTGATGTGTCAGAGCCATAAAGCTAGCTAGCAGCACCAGTAGCTGACGGCTTGGGAGCCTATAGCATTTGTGAACTCTTGCCTGCAGCAGACAGAGGGCTTCTCTCCCGTGTAGTGTTTATTCTATAACTACAGTATAATGGAATATTAATTAGACATCACTGTGGCTTCTTTCTTGGATTTACAGTCACCCGATTGAGTTATAAAACTCTATGCTGTTGGATGGTACATGCCATGACTACCATGGCGATAGGCCTAGTGCGTTCTAGTGCAGACTAGGCCTTGGGCCCAGCATGATGTTAACAGCAGTAGGGGCAGATTTATTTAACACCTGTCCATTAAGGCCCGGTGCAGTTTCATATCTGACCACAGATTTACATGGGGAAATTGTGAGGCGTTGTAGAGTTCCTGTGGGCAGAGACGTCCTCAGTCCTAAATGAAACCTACTATACTAAATGTTGCGGAAGAGGCAAGCTATATGCAAGGTGAACCTCATACGCAAATATTTAAACAGTCAATCATTGTTTTGCAACTTATAAACATAACATTATAAACACTATGAATATGGAGTATGTGTAATGTAATACAATTCTGTTAGTGACATGATAAAGGCAGATATTGTGCATAATTGGACACATGTGAGTTGAAAACTTCCAAGGCTTATTTGGTGTGAGATTGACGAAGACTTATCAAACCTTTTGGCGTGGGATTAATTCATTTCGACACAGGACTGAGATCCATGACTCTGGGCATCTGGATAAAGTACAAATCTCTGTGAGACAGGGATGACACCTATAAGATTACAGCGTACAAATGCTTCATTACTTACTGATTTGTCTAATTGAATACATTAACAAACAACCACTGATTGAACATTTATTTTAAGCATTTATGTTTTCAAGTGCGTGAATTGTTGGTGGGGCACTGCCCCCGTCTGTTCATGTGCACAACCCTAGGCTTTTAACTTTAGTGTGGAACTATGGAAATCCAACAGAGCTTCCGAAAGCTAATCACAATGCTTTTTGCAAACACAGACAGACTCTTTTCCTCCTACAAATATTGTACACTAACAAGGGGCTGCTGTTCCTCTCAAGGCCCTAGGGGTCACTGTCACAGAAACGATAAAATAAGGTTAACTTCCTTAGCCGTTTTGACATCATTGAAGAGCACACAAGTCTGGTGAGCAGATATTTTCAAAAGTTCTTATTCGAAATATTTGTTTGTTTTCCAATGAAACATTATAATAATTATAATAATACAATAATGATATAGAGAAGATTTTCACTTCACTGAATAGAGGCAGGGGGTCAGCTTAAACTTTAGCTAACAATTATAATGATAACCCAGCTAGCAAGAAGACTATGGCCGACTCCAGGAACTGTGCGGCGCCTTCGGTTGCTACTGAGCTCCCCCTAAAGTTGCGGAGTGTAGTCCACTTTTACACCACTAAATACAAATTGCGCTTTGAGAACCCCCTGGACCGTGGTATACATGTATTTATTGACAAGCTGAAAGATATGAAACCGGCAAAGACAACAGCTGAAGCCAAAGAAGCATGTTGACTGACAAGGTAAAGTAATATTACGAGATTTTACACAAATGTGACTCTGCATAGTTTTATTTATTGTGACATCAGAGATTAACGCTAACATAACCAAAAGAATAACAAAAAAGGATGACAAATTTGAATAGCTGCTTGCGTTTTCAGCATGTTTTCTAAGCATTTGAATATGGAGTATGTGTAATGTAATACAATTCTGTTAGTGACATGATAAAGGCAGATATTGTGCATAATTGGACACATGTGAGTTGAAAACTTCCAAGGCTTATTTGGTGTGAGATTGACGAAGACTTATCAAACCTTTTGGCGTGGGATTAATTCATTTCGACACAGGACTGAGATCCATGACTCTGGGCATCTGGATAAAGTACAAATCTCTGTGAGACAGGGATGACACCTATAAGATTACAGCGTACAAATGCTTCATTACTTACTGATTTGTCTAATTGAACTGATTGATTCATGCGTCCTTCACAAAGACAAATCTGCCCGATTCCAGCCTTGCTGAAACACCTCCAGATCATCACGGATCCTCCACTAAATTCAGAGTAGGTGCAAGACTGTGTCTGGTAGGCCTCTCCAGGTCTCCGTCTAACGACGACCAGGTGTTGGGCAAAGCTGAAAATTGGACTCATCAAAGAAGATGACTTTACTCCAGTCCTCATGGCTTCAATCCTTATGGTCTTTTGCAAACCTCAGCCAGGCCAAGTACAACGTTGTCCCGGAAGAAAGCTTGCTTCCTTCTGCTCTGAAAATGTTCCCCAACTACGAGGAGTGTTTTTTCCAGCAGGGCAATGCTCCATGCCACACAGCCAGTGAAGGTGTGGATGAAGAGGACCACCAGACCAGGACCCTGTCATGGCCAGCCCAATCCCCAGACCTGAATCCCATTGAAAACCTCTGGAATGTGATCAAGATGGATGGTCATAAGCCATCAAACAAAGCCGAGCTGCTTGAAGTTTTGCGCCAGGAGTGGCATAAAGTCACCCAACGGCAATGTGAAAGATTGGTGGAGAGCATGCACGAAAGCTAAGATTGTAAATCAAGGTTATTCCACCAAATATTGATTTCTGAACTCTTCCTAAGTTAAAACATTAGTATTGTGTTGTTTAAAAATAAATATGAACTTGTTTTCTTTGCATTATTCAAGATCTGAAAACACTGCATTTTTTTGTTATTTTGACCTGTTGTCATTTTTCTGCAAGTAAATGCCCTAAATGACAATATTTGTATTTTAAATTTGGTAAAAATGTTGTCAGTAGTTTATAGAATACAACAAAAGTGTTAATTTTACTCAAACACATACCAATAAATAGTAAGACCAGTGGTCTCTTAATTTTTTCCGGAGCTGAATATTCAGATTTTATCCACCAGTGTTGAGGATCATGACATGCCCCGTGTCTACAGCATGTAACAAAGCCAGGGCAAGATCCCTTTTTTTATATTATTGTAACAGACTTGGGTTGTAATTGATGCATAGACTACACCGGTAGTCGTGCAACTCGAAATCTCTTAGCTTTTATGCCCATCAACCCAGTCAGAGCGTCGCCTATCCAAAGTATTAAAGTGGTGTTGGTTGTTCAGTCTCCCTTACTTGATCAAGCTAACATTGTACATTTTTATTAGCCCAAGTATTTCGCTTTAATCATGTTACGTTTTTTTGGTAGCGTGTAGGTTATTTGATGTCGACTAGTTAACCTCTTCTGGCGCTGAATCTTTCTTACCTGACTCCGCTAACACCACATTTCACCTTGACACATCTCAGGCACCATTAAGCCCTGCTTGGCCCAAGCGTAATTGTTGGGACAAAAGCCTCTGGCGGCAAGACCCGAAGAAGGCACGATCTAGCCCAATGGGGTCGCAACCGTCGCAATTGGCCTTGGCACGCACTCTCTCTAGTGGCAGTTGTGAGACTTCGTGATGACAGCAACTGTATTTAGAAGGAATTGTAACTGTAGGCTACCAATGTAATAACTAGAATGTATTATAATAATATACATTAAATACATATATTTATATACATACACACACACACACACACATACATATATAATGAATCATTATTTAGTTGTTATTGCAATTATATTATTTACATATTTATTTGATAAAATATTCTAGAAAAGATTGAATGTATTTCGAGAATATTTTATATATTTATGATTTCGTTATTATTTATTCCAGTGGCAGTTAGAATAGAATAGAACAGCAAACGAAAACAATCACCATAGTTAGTCTACAGTTACAATTCCTTGTAAATACAGTTGCTGTCATCATGAAAGCTCACAACTGCCACTAGGGGTCGCTCTTTGTGCATTTTAGCTTAAACCTGGAGTGATGCTTCAAGGTGAGCTCTATTTTTCAGATGTTTTTGGGTGCAAACTTTTGGTAAGGACAATTAATGATAGAAATAGGTATAGTATTCGGTAAGAACACTATAACCGTAATCCCTTCAACAAATTCAATATTTGTTTGTTGTGTATGGGTATAGGATTACCTTATCGACTACTATGCTTATGCCCTTTTCCATACTCCATAAATATGTTGCCTCTCAAAACTGCATGATCATAATATTCACCAATTAGGTTCTTATCTTGGAGTCCCCAAACATTAATTAGCACAAAAAAAGCTCTATCTCATCTATGGTTTTGTGGTGTGGACAACTCAGCAAAACAATGTATTCATATCTACAGGCTTTGGACCACAAAGGATAGCCAGTCATTCACCTCCTGATCCCTACTCTATGTGACTTTTGTAGCAGATTGCAGTAAATCATTACCCAATGCTATTTGATTTGGTATAGATTGCGTTCCATTGCATAACCGTGTCTGCTTTTGGTCGTGGTCTTCAAATACAAAAGCAGAAGTTGACCATAGTGGCCCATGCAACTTGACTGAACATGCCAGGTGTGTTGTATATAATAGGCCTATATGAATATGGGTTTAACCACTAACTCTACCCTGAGACTAAACCAGCTTTGGGTTGTTACAGAAGTAGAAACACTCATTTTCTACAGTTTCTTTAGAGTTATTGAGGAAAACAGACACGGATCTATCTCTGTAGGAATCTTTATGTTGTCAGACAGAATAACAGTATGAGCCTGTCAGTGGCTTAAAGAAAAGGTTTACTTTACTGGAATTAAACCGATATTACATCCATTAAACAGATGGCAGGTTTGTAGGCTATGTATTTATTTAGCCATGTTGGCCTATGTCATCATTTAGGAATACTTTAACTCTGCTTTTAAATGCTTTATAGGCCTATTCCTTAGACAATAATGACAACTGTCTGTAACTGTAGGCGGATTTCTATTCTCTCAAAAGACACAAATGCAAATAGCGCATTTTTTTTACTATGTGTAGCCTAGGGCTACACCAAGCACCATTGTTAATATTGAATTATTGGCCAATGGTCATTTTTCAAGTGAAGTCAGTCAATGATATACACACAAAAGACAACAGGTACAGTTCTGCTACACAGACTTAGTGACCTGCACAGTACGAACATGGAAGCCTTTCACTCGCACTTCACAGCAGTCTAATGGACTAGTAATTATTATTCTATGGTATTGGGAGAGAAAATCCGTGAGATTTGGTAAGATCCATGAGATTCAGTGTCACGTAGGCCTTGGTGAGACATGAGAAATTGGCGAGACTTGACAGTTGTGGTATCATATCAGGCTGCTACATTACATTTGAGGATCTCCAAATGAGTTTGCTTACCATGGTTCAACCTTAAAGCCTAATATTTTGAATTGTTTCTAATATTGATTTCCAATGTATAGCCCACAGTTCTAAAGCACAGCTGAGCTAGCCAAATGCTAACGGACAGAGTAATTGCCACTTTAAGACTAGAAGCATGTTTGTTAGCCTAGTTTTTGTCAACAAAACCTACTTACTTCACCCTTAAAAACAAATTTTGTAGACTAGATCATAAAACACAAATGTCCAGGGAGAAGAAATTGATATTCTCCTCTTATGGCAAACCCGCCCATCACACTTCTTTTCACATCAAACATTCTTGTTATAGAAAGGCATTATTTACAGACGGTTACAGTAGATCAAAAGCCTAAAATCAGTTTGACTATTGAATCGTTGAATCACAAACATGGAACTGGCTACTGATGCCTTCTGAGTGCTTTACTTTGGTCTAGTATTATGCCCAAGTACCTCCTATTTAGCTGACCCATGTAGCCTTACTAACACACATGTCTCTGGTACAGTCTAATAATGACAACGATCATACTTGAACATATTTTCAAACAATTAGCCATAATCATGGGTCTTCATAACTTTATTAGGGTTATAATAATAGTAGAAAAAACCAGTGCAAGTTTTTTTGTGCAGGGGGAAATGGTTCAGCCTTGTCTCCTGAAAGTTTGCTACTGGTAAGGGGCCATCCCAGTGGTTATGCACGCCAGTTTCATCAGGCCTGACCTCCCTGGCAAACAGGTTTAGGGTCAGGCCGTCACTAATCTGGGCAGTGACACCCTCACAGCCAGCCTGCCACAGGGGACGAAGGGGGTACCGAGTGAAGTGGGAGATGGACAGGAAGCTTTTTACAGGTACTTGGGGAGATCTTTTTCCACGGTCTGTCAAAACACACACAAATTCAAGGTTTGAGATCAACAAGAAAAGAACACATTAACAAGACATATCATCTCAGCACTTTACAAAGACATTAATATCACACTGTAGTCTGCTTAGTGATTACAAAAAACCTCCAACTTACACTTGGATCATCCATGGGACCATACCTCTTCACAACCTGTCCCTCACGATCAATAAGGAACTGGAAACACAAAAGCAGCACAATTGGGTGAGGACGCTTTACTACCTTTAGTTAAGGACTATACTGCCCAAAATACTTCTTAATGGAGGCATAGAATTAGAAAAAGATCAAGATATATTCACCTTGGTAAAATTCCACTTGATGTTGCTATGAGTAAAGAAAAATAGGTTTTAACATCAGATCAGAGTGCAGTGACAAATACACAGTTTCACAGTCTTCAATTCCTTTACTTAATAACTAAAGTAATTCATAACACAGCTAGGTAGCTATGTATCTACAGTGTAGTTAGTTACATAAGGATACTAAGGATAAATAAGTACGATAAAAGGATAAATAGGACTCCCATAGGTGACAACTAGTTCAGCTTATATGCAAAGAGTATTTAATACATAAAGGATAAAGGTTAGCAAAGACTGAATGTAATTTGGTTTCTGATCATGATTAGAGATAGGAATTCAATTCAAGATTGTATTGATATCAATGCTATTGTTGATTCTGCTTATCGGTCTGATTTTTTTTAATCAATTCCCTTATCGATTCCTGATCAATTTACTCGGCCTACACAAGTTTTCAGCGTGAATGCAGTTGTTTTATTACCTCTGAGTCTGAACACAGTGTAGAATGTTTGACTAATAACATTTGAACATGTTAAAATACATTACAATCCACCTTTTCTTAAAAGGATTTAACTTGGAAAACAAATATAAAACTGACAGATAATTCTTATTTAGAAAAGGAATGAGTTTTTGCAATGCGCAACTGTGAGAAAAACATGTTGGCATCAATAAAAAGAACCGATAACCTCTGTTTTTTCCTGATAGCTGGCAGCCATGTTATAAAAACAGTGGTACAGTTAAGCCAAGTTATCATAAACATTATTTTTGGGGGAGTGGGTGGAGGCAGTCCCAAATAATAATTTGTGGCACAAACTGTTAAACTGCTCAAAAAAAGCATGTAGCACTGTGTAAACCAGTTTCTACAGTAGTCCAATATGGGGAGAAAACCACAATCCCGATAACACTGCTCGCTCTACATTCCACCAATACATGGAAGTGGCACAATAACCACACATTTAGTTTTTTTGGTAAAATTAAATAAATAAATAAAACGCGCATTATTTATACCTGCCAATTTCAAGACTGTGACCCTGATAATATGACTTGTGTTCCCACCTCTGGCAATGGCACACTTTCAGTGGGCCATCACATTGCATGTTGTATGTTACTCTGAAGTAACCAATAGATACACGTAATATAAACCTGCACCCAGGGGCCTCTGTCTGCTCATCAAAGCACTTTCTGGAATACTGAGGTTGGCAACATAAAGGTGTAATGAAAGAAAAACTCACTTCCCAAGCATTCCTTTTCCCTTGGGCTGATCCTTCATCCACTTCCATAGGGGGTGGGCATTGTCACCATTGACATCAATCTTGCTGAAGAGGTCAAACTCAGCATTGTAGCCTTTGGCAAACTCCTTGATCTCAGCATCTGTTCCTGGTTCCTACAGAGATGGAGACAAGAACCATATCTTCAGGGTCTTTCAGATGTCTTGGAACACCAACTGAATTGGTCTCAATGTTCAAAACATTACCTCTTAAATTATTTCTTAAATCATTTTCGCTCTTTATATAGAAATGCCGAAAAGAGAAAAAGGGACCAAACACTTCTGACAGTTGAGATTTGTTTTAAATAAGGTTAACATGAATTGCATCATTTCCAAAAGTGGAAGTTGGCATTGTACTCTAATATAGCCAAACATCAAAATGGAGAGCATGGACTTGACACATAAGGGCAACCGATAGATTGTTCCCAATCAAGGCTGTTCCATTACCTCCAAAATGAATTAAGTAACTGGGGCAGGTGTTTTCCTTGACTACAGGCAATGCCTCCAACAGCAAGACAAAATAATGTCCTATCATTCACAGAGGTGTGACCAGTTTTCTTCATTACCTGACTTCCAAACTGGTTGCAGGGAAAGCCCAGGATGCGCAAACCTTTCTCAGCATACGTGGCGTGCATTGCCGCAAACTGAGTGTAGTTTACGCCCGTCTTGCCTCACTTGGAGGCTACATTTGTGACGATGCAAACATATCCTCTGGCACAAAGTAAAACAGAAATGGCATTAAAACAATTATACACAATGTACATATATATCATATATTCCTATATGATGACAGCCTGCAAAAAGAAAAAAAAGTCCCAACAGTTCATTGGTATTAAAGAAGGGAATCGAGAATGGCCTTCAAATACTGGCGTTTGTGAGGAAGTATTCAGAAGTTCACTTACTTGTATTTGTCAAGAGATACCTCATTCCCATCAATGTCCTTTGCTGAGAACTCATAAATGGACTTGGCACTCCGCCAGTCGTTCACCTGTGCACACTGCATATGGATAGTGGGGCAAATGTACCAAGAATATAAGTCAGAGGTGCAGATTGGAGAAAACAGAGGAAATAAAGAAAAATGACTAATGTCTGAACTCCTGATAATGGGAGTTGCACAAGATGATTGTGCAACCTCTATGAACCTTGAACATAGAAAGGCTGACTAGTAAATGAAGCCGATCCCAGCCCACTACAGATCCCCTATGCACTAATCATGTCCAGCTCGTCCAGGGATTTCACTGGCTTAAGATGCAAGACACACAAAAGTTGCAGGTGCTAGTGGTCAGCCCTAAACAGATTCTGCACTAATCCTTTACTGAAAGTACTACTGATACAGACGACAGACACAGCTGTAGGGCTGTACAGATGAATCACGTGCTTCATCTTGTCAACATCAAGTCCTCACAATCGTTCCCAGTATTTTGATAATAGCATTATCAAGTACATCAAAACACAAAGGCCTAACGTTACTTACATCCCACCTACAAGAGTATTTAAAGCTAAAAAAACAAAACAAATACTCAGCCGGTTTAACTACGTAACGTAAAGTTACACTGGACAGCTAATTTGAAACACTATTTTCAAGTCCATAAAACCAGCCACGGAACTTTCAGACATACACGTTCTCATACGCATTAAAACAGTTCGTATTGATTCTTGATTGATTTCTCTATGCGACAGAAAGCGTCGCTGCCCTGTTTATGTTCAATCATTGGACCGACTACTAGCGTTACACCGGGTGCCCAAATATAACCGCATGCTGCGTTGACTGCTTTGACCGCTTTGACATTACTCAGCAGAAGTATTAACTGCAAATATACCACTAAATTAAATGTGATACAATAACAGGCTACGCGTTCATTATTGTGTTACTTACCATTGCTCTGGTAACTCCCTTATTCCAGACTAACAGTGAACAAACTACCGCCCGCTGTATGAGCCACATTATCTTCGGACTTGACCTGGACCTGGACTCCGCCTAATCATAAAATGACTGCTCTACACTCAGCTGCCCGACACTAGCCAATATTAAAACTAATTTATCACAAAAATACACAGTACAATTTCATGCAATTGTTAGAATTGTACAAATAAATGTCAAATTGTCATTTAAATGCTAAAATGACTACAGGCGAAAGTGTAGACAACTGTGTATGGTCCTACACATCAAACACGTGACTACTTCTCCGGATTTTGCAGTTGTACTATGCATTTGAATTAGTGTGAGTGGAAAACGTGTGAGACTTTGAGCTACAACGAGTCTACTTTGATAATATAATTGGAAGGAAATTGTTATGGATGACGAAGAGGAAACGTATAGGTTATGGAAAATCCGTAAGACGATAATGCAGGTACGTTTATAAGTGATACGCCACTGGTTGAAAATACTTGTTATTGTTAGCTAGCTAGTTAGCTAATTATTAGCCAGTGCACTGCACACTGATGTTAGCCGGATGTATTAGGTTATAATGCCCTGTTCATTTTTGCTTATCAGTTGTGCCATGACCGAGGATATCTGGTCACTCAAGATGAATTGGACCAGACCCTAGACGAGTTTAAAAGTCAGTTCGGCGACAAACCCAGCGAGGGTCGCCCACGACGGACAGATCTTACGGTTTTGGTGGCTCACAACGACGACCCCACTGATCAGATGTTCGTTTTCTTCCCAGGTATATAATGTCTGTGGAAATTGGTATGATCAATGTTGGTGTGATGCTTTTCTGAATCTTTGTAGACAAGATTATTTTCAATTAGGCATCTATCACAATCAATTAAGTATTTAGGTATTAAAGTTGCTTCTGTAAAACCTGATATTGATGAGCTGACGTTTTTATTTGTATGTTTTGGTCGCTACAGAGGAGCCCAAAGTGGGAATAAAGACGATCAAAATGTACTGTCAGCGCATGCAGGAAGAAAACATTACCAGAGCTATCATCGTAGTGCAGATGGGAATGACTCCTTCGGCGAAACAGGTGTGAACCCACTATAAGCAGTCGTGAACATTCTAAAAAAAACGAACCAGTATGAGCTACACTGACAGACCGATTAAATGAACCCCTTTGTGCACGTGCCAAATGTTACGTATTTTGAAAATATTACCATTGTCCATTATGTCTCACACATCTTCCGTTTGTCTTACTTTTGAATGTTGTTTTACTCTATGAATATGACATTTTCATCCCCAAAGCCAAAATTTCATTGCGAAAATACAAAATATATTTGTCATGTCTGTCTTCAGTTTGATGTTAGCTACAGGTACATAACAGATAAAGTTAGTACTATGATGTACCAGGAGCTAGTCATGACTATTAATAATACATATTTCTCCTCACTGAATAACATCTTTGTGAACTTTGCCACGCTCTCAGTCTCTGGTTGACATGGCCCCAAAATACATCCTAGAGCAGTTTCTCCAACAAGAGCTTCTTATCAACATTACAGAGCATGAGGTGAGAGCTTGGATGTCACTTATTATGTGTCTTTTGAATCTTGTTTGTCCATATTTACTTTTCTGAATTAGTAATCGAACCTGTCGTATCATTGTAGCTTGTTCCTGAACACATAGTCATGACCAAGGAAGAAGTGGTTGAGTTGCTGGCCCGGTAGTATCCTTTTGGAACATTTGTGTTTTATGCACCAAAATGTGTTTGTGATATTTAGCTATTTGTTCTGAAGTGAAACAATGAGGGAATGAGGAAAGAACCTGAAGTAATCCGTTCAGTTACTATTTTCTGAGTTAAAGACCTTGACATTAAAAGTAAGCTCAAGGAGAGCCAACTACCCAGGATTCAGGCGGGTGACCCAGTGGCTAGATACTTTGGACTGAAAAGAGGACAGGTAAGTGGTGCATTCTCCTGAAAAGCCAGTTTTTTTTCAAACTATATTGCAGCAATGATCATTAAAGTTAGTAGTCAAGTTTGAAGTGGTAATTACTGATGACGAGATACCCTGCTGCATAATCAAAAGTAAGAAGGATGAAATCTACTGGCGTACACCTTCAGTGTTTTTGTGTTTGAGTACCTCTCTTTCATGTTTGTTGCATTATGGTGAAAACGCTGGTTGGTTGCTTGTGGTCTTCATTTGTCTTAAATTGGTAGGTGGTGAAGATCATCAGACCTAGTGAGACTGCAGGCCGGTACATCACATACAGACTTGTACAGTAGAGACAAAAGGTACTGGTACACCAAACTTTGAATATTTCATCATACAACCACAGGTGTAAAAGTAACATGAAACCAACTCTAGTCCAGCATGGACATCCTTTGAATATTAAATTAAGACCTTTCTGTCTACAAATCTCATGCTAAAGGCCAATAAAGAAAAGCATTCAGTAGCCACCATAAACTGGATGCATGTAACATGAGCCCTGTTTGTCTTTTTTACAGGTATTCGGCAGGCTCTCGGATTAACTTTGGCGCGTGAAGATTTCACTGGACTATGGAATAAAAAAAAATCATACATGTCTGACCCTTTGTAGAACTACCTAATACTCTCAAAGGAGTTGGCAAAAACATGACCCCCTTTATTTGATTACCTGTGCTGGAATTCTTGCTAAATCAAGAGGACTTGGTTTTGTAAAACAGCCATTTATTAATTAAAACACTTTTTTACAAACAGACAATATTTGTTATTACTTAAAAAGTATGATCGATATAATTTAATAAGCCATTTCCTTGGCTTATACAGTTGTCTACAGAGAACATTACATCCAGTTAAGAACAGTAACTATGGAATCCGGGGGAATGAAGAGCTCTCCACATGAGTAGACATGGGCCTGATGGTCACGTCTACTGTTATCATAAAGCATCAATGGCTCCAGCATTACAGTGTATGAAAATATAAATAGATACAACCCCAAAATCACAGCTGGGATGTCTCAAAACTGATGCTATCTGATAGATTTGAAGGGGACGTATCTGCTATCTACCCATATTTTAAGGAAACCACCTCTGAAGATTATAGCTATTTCCTCGGGTGTGAAACATGCTGTAGAGACCATAGAATACATAAAAAAGACCATGTGATTGGAAATGTTAAATCTGATCCTGTGAAATACGCTTCCTATGACCTGATGGAGAGTAATACATGGTAAAATTGTGCAAAACGTTTGAATATCATATATTTAAGAACATATGCTGAAATCAAGTATTTAAAATGTCCATGGTCATGTACAAAAAGTACCGTATTAACAGTGTAACGATGACTGGCTCTCAATACCTTTCCTCGAAAACTTTCATAAAGAGTAAATATATTGTGTGTCATATTACTCATTCATTTCACCCTCACGTACAGGTGAATTTTCTCTTAATATTTAATGTTTTCCAGTTCTTCAGCATGGTTGCAGTCAATTTAAACACTGAGTTGAATGAATTAACGACGGTGCTCTGGATATAAAAAGGTGCCGTGTTCAACCGGTCATTTAGTACACTATGAAGATGCACCATCTTCAATGAAAATGAAAAAAAAAAAATGAATTTACTTTGAATGATATTGCATTTAAAATATTCTGGAAATATACAAACAAAAGTATCGTCTTCAGTTGTAACTGCTCTGTTTGAATGATGCGGTATTAATACAAGCAGCCATTAAAATAAAAATTCCAGTTTCTTCAAGCTCCCCCACACTCCACACGCAAACAATAATAAACAATTATATTCTATTATGGCCAATGCAGATGGTTTAAAATCCATGTTGTGGTCATATGCTGCACAGCCTTCCAGTGCTGCACTGCGCTGTTGACCTAGATAACCTGAGCTGAAGCATTCCAGTGTACGACTGTTATTGGCAATATGACAAATTCACTTACGTTAAGCAAAATCTATTAATTCAAGGGACAATATAACGGGGATTGTGTGCTTCAAGATGAAGCCACTAATTAAATGTGGTGTTATGACAACAAACCTGTGCTCGGAACCAAACCCCAAAATTATGGCAATTCACACACTGTTCCTATTCAGCAGAGACCAGCTCTGCTTCAGTCTGTGGCATGTCCACTACTGTCCTGTCTGTGTCGCCTGAGGCTTCCATCCCTGTCTCTGTCGTCTCTGTCTCTGTCTCTGTGTGGCTGGGGGATTGCTCCGGGATGGTCTCTGGCACCGCACCTGACAGGTCCATGCTGGCACGCGGGCTTAGCTGGTCATCCTCCGTGCTCGTCTCGCTCTCTTGACTGGCCAGAGGGGGGCGCTGCCTGGGCCCCCTCACAGCCTCCTCCTGCTCTGAGTCGGAGTCCAGAGATCGCCCCCGCGAGCCAGACGAGCCCAGAGAGTTCCCTGAGGGGAAAACATGTCCGTTTGTTAACATAGAGTTACTATCCTCAATTGGGTTGACTAGGTTCAATTAATCTGTCAAAGTCAGGTGTAAATATGTATTTACCTTTCACAGTCAATATGTTAGACAATATGATGAGTCAAAGGGGTTTTATTCAGTAGGATCTTGTAAAATGATGTACTGCAATGTATTCTCTCCGTGAAGAATGTAATTTATACGGACGTGGTAAAACTGATTTTTTATGTTCAGTGTGATTCACTGGAATTGTGTGTGAATGATTGGTGTACTCCTTTAGAGAGGATGTCTGTCAGTGGGTAAGGGCAAGGAAGTGTGTCTCACCACAGCACTGCTCTTGGTCGGCTCTACCCTGCCCCTCCTCCTCCTCTCCCTCCTGGAGCTCTGTCTGCCTCCCCTCCTCTCCACCGTCCTGTGCACACAGACACACAGACACACAGACACACACACACTCATGAGACTGGACTGAGCTAATGTGGTGGGATATGAGAGGCAATGAAATATTTTCGCCTCCTTAAAGAGGGTTATGAGATGGTTACTCAGAGTGATAGTGCTCCCCCTTGTGTAGTATGGAACAGTTCAGTGTTATACAATGTTACAATGCAGGGGTTTTCCTGCATAGAGAACATTTGGGCGCGCGCCTAAGCCGTTTTCCCGAGCGCCTACGACAAATCCCGAGCGCCTAAGGCAAAAAAAAGAGTCTGTGATGAAAAAAAAAAAAAAACTCATTCATGGCGCAATTCAACTTAATGGTGTTTTGAGCCCTCACCGTCGACTTCTAGGCAGCAGCTGCCTGGAAGGCGCATCCCACCCCCTGAGCCAATCATTGAACAGAGGCTTCTCCAAGCTTGTCAGTTTAGAGAAGACGTTGGTTTGAATTTGAGAGGATCTAATTACGGTAGATTCATGCTAGCATTGCGCTAAATAATTAGACAGCTAACATGAATTCGTGGTGTTAACATAAAGTCAGTTATTGTATATGGCATTAATATTATTCTAAAACACCTTCACTAGTTGTTTTTTTTGAGCACCGAAGACCCATTTTGACCCAGGAAAAACCCTGCAATGTCGTGTCTTGTGGCCCAAGGTAGGGCAAAACATTTAGTGTGAATAATATTTTTCTTCCCTGTGATGACACTGGCTGGTTCTTCCCAAGAAAATAAAGGAATACAGTCAAGTCAAAGTGTTTATTGTCACATGCACCAAATAAGTTCATCAGAGCAGTGAAATTCTTATGACCTGGCAGGCAACATCTACGCAGTAGACGGGCAATACAAGATAAAAAAAATAACATATAACATAGTACAACCATTTTAATTTAAATGAAGGGCTAGCAGCAGTTTACAGGGTGAAGGACTGAGGAATATTAAATTAAATTAAATTAAATTAAATTAAATTAAATAATATGCATATATATGTAGTAAGTAAGTAGTAAGTGTAGTTGTATGAGTAGGGGAGCAGAATGTAAATGGTGATGGCGACTGTTCAGTGGGTCAGTGTTGCTGGTTCAGAAGCCTTACGGCCTGGGGGAAAAAGCTCTTTGTGAGTCTGGTAGTCCGCGCTCGGATGCTCCGGTAACGTCTACCAGACGGCAGCAGTGTGAGAATTCCATAGCCTGGGTGGCTGTGGTCCTTTATGATGTTCCGTGCTTTTCTCAGGCATCTTGTGTTGTAGATCGGAGGGGAGATGGCAGCCGATGATACGCTCCGCTGTCTTCACCACCCTCTGCAGGGCCTTACGATCAGCAGCAGAGCAGCTATCATACCAGTTTTTGCTGTGTTTTTGCCAAACTTCTTGAGTCTCCTCAGGAAGTATAGGTGCTTTTGGGCAGTTTTGACCGCCGAGTCCGCTTGTCTGGACCAGGTAAGGTCATCCTTGATGAACACACAGAGGAACTTGAAGTCGGACACTCTCTCCACTACAGCTCCATCGATGTGTATGGGATCGTGACCCCCCCCCTCTGCAGCTTCCTGAAGTCCACGATCATCTCCTTGGTCTTGCAGACGTTGAGAGACAGGTTGTTATCTTGGCACCATGTTACCAAGCCCCTTACCTCATCTCTATAAGTGGTCTCATCGTTGTTAGAGATGAAACCCAGGATGGTAGTGTTGTCCGCAAACTTAAGGATGATTTTGGAACTGTGTGTTGCCACACAGTCCTGCGTGTACAGGGAGTACAGGAGGGGGCTGAGTACGCAGCCCCTGAGGGCCCCCGGTACTCAGGGTCAGTGAAGAGGAGGTGTGGTTGCCCATTCTCACCACCTGGGGTCTGCTCGTCAGAAAGTCCAGGATCCAGTTGCACAGGGAGGTTTTAAGACCCAGGCTCCTGAGCTTAGGGACGAGCTTGGCAGGCACAATAGTGTTGAATGCTGAGCTGTAGTCCACGAACAGCATCCTCACATATGTGTTACCCTTTTCCAGGTGGGAGAGGGTGGTGTGCATTGTCAGGGCGATGGAGCAGGTGGGGACTGTTGACAGATGTATGGAGAGGTTGAATATGGAGGTGAATACCTCCGCTAGATAGTCGGCGCACCCCCTGAGGACGCGGCCTGGAACTCCATCGGGCCCAGATGATCTCCGAGGGTTCACTCTTTGAAGCTCTCGCCTCACGTCAGCTACGGCCAGGGACAGAGTGCAGTCGTCTCGGTCCTCGGCCAGTCTCGTGTTGGTTGCCTCAAACTGTGCGTAAAAGGTGTTGAGGTCATCAGGTAGAGAGGCGGCAGGCTGATCATCACAGCTATTTTTCCCTTTATAGCCTGTGATTTGTCGCAGGCCACCCCACAAGCGTCAGGGGTCAGAGCTGAGGTAATTGGACTCCAGCTTGTCCCTGTAGTCTCTTTTTCCATCTCTGATGGCCCTCCGTAGGTCACATCTGGACTTCCTCAAAGCCTCCGGGTCACCAGAGTTATAGGCAGAGGACCGTGCTCTGAGCTTAGCACGAACATTACCATTTACCCAGGGCTTTTGATTTGGGAAAGTCCTAACACTGACCCTAGGGACGACATCATCTATGCATTTAGAGATATATGCAGAGACAGAGTCTGTGTATTTGTCAATGTCCCCATCAGCTGCAACACAGAACATCTGCCAATCTGTTGTTTCAAAGCAGTCCTGGAGAGTGGTAATGGATTCAGCACTCCAGCGTTGAACTGCCAGAAAAAAAGCTGTTTCCTGTTTTAGGCGTTGTCTGTAGGTAGGGATGAGCATAATGGAGGTGTGATCCGACTTCCCAAAAGCGGGGCGGGGGAGGGGTTTGTAGCTGTTCCGTATTTGCGAGTAGCAATGGTCAAGAATCTGGTCACCCCGGGTAGGAAAATTAATATGTTGATGGTATATCGGCAGAACTTTCCTCATATTAGCCCTATTGAAGTCACCAACAACAATAGAAACTGCCTCAGGGTAAGCATCCTCAAGTCCATTAATAACTCTGTATAGGTCCTCTAACGCGCACGTTTTGTCTGCCTGCGGTGGAATGTAGACTGCTGTGATTATAACGGAGCTGAATTCCCCAGGAAGGTAAAAGGGGCAAACTTTTATCGATAGCAGCTAAATCCGAGCCCCAGCGAGAGTTAACCATCAAGCACCTCTACTCTTACCCGACTCGGAGGTTCTATCCTATTCTATTCTAGCGGGGGATTGCAGTAACTCGTCCAAGATCTACACAGAATACCAGCACGCTTGCCTCTCTTCTTTCTCCTCCGTCGGCGTATTGGTATACAGATACAGGACAAAGGAGCCACAGCAAGCACTCCAGTAAGTTGAGAAAAACTCCGTATTAAGCGACGAACGAATTTCCAAAAGTGCTAGTCGATCAAAAACAACCAATAAAAACAGTAATAAACATAAAACTGCGTAGTGCATGCGGAGCCATTGTCAGTGCGACCTTTCTCTACGGCGCACCAGTCAACCCCATAGTTTTTTCTGTGTTCCATGACTGTATGGCCGAATACGAATCTTTCTGCATGCAACTGTTATGTAAATGCACTGGTATTCGAAGGGTTAGAGAGGTTTAGAGTGAGCTATGAGAGGAACATACAGTATAGCCACACCTGCCTCACCCCTATGTGGGGTAAAAGGTTCACATGCGATGCAGGTGGGAGCAGCCATCTGTGTATGTAAACAGAGTTAACCACCTCATGGCCCTGAAGCCTACCACTACTGCCATGGCTGTGTCTCTCAACAGTGTCTCCAAAATGGCATAACAAGTTCCTTCCAAGTCCAACTTGCAAATTTTTTTCTACTTTGGGCAATGGAGGGATACAGGGAGTCCGTCCGAGTCCGACCCGTGCTCACCTGTGCTTGGCTGTGGGAGTACGAGGCCGAGCAGGGGGGTCGCAGTCCCCCAGAGCCCTGGTCAAATATCTGCTTGTGGAAGACAATGAGAGCCTCGACAATGCGTGCCTGGTGGGGGTAGTCCACCAGCGAGGACAGGGACACGGTGGCCCCTGTGGGTTTGGGCTTCATCAGCGTGGGGCCAAAGACTATACCGAGGTTACTGGGGCTCATCCTGTTCTCCTGCTCTAGATCCGACACCCTGAGAGAGAAGAACAAGACATGGGGAAAACATGGCATGAATACATTAGACTTGAAATAATGCTTTTAACACTCACATATATTTCTGAATAAGTATTGGCAGTAGTAATAGAATAGAATAGTAACAGAACAGTTGAACATGATAGGTCATGGTATAGTGTGAATATACCACAGCTATGACAGGCATGATGCAAGGAGTGCATTCACAATACATCACAACCTGATTTATGCTGTGTTTCAGGCAGGAACTGAGTTTCCCATTCACGTCAACAGATGCTAAGCAGACCAGCTACCATAAATAGCTGGTTCCATTTCAACCCGTGTCAGCTTGTCATAAGTCACACTTTTGTCCGTGGGAGATTCATTCTAAACACACAACACAACAAGAGGCCAATATTCTTAGCCCAATACACAAGAGGCAAATGCAGCATAATATCACATTCTAACCTGCGCAGGTGGCGAGTGATGTAGCGTAGCGTGGCGACGTTGGCATGAGGCAGCTCCTGTAGCAGGGTATGGAGCTTCTCCACCAGTGCCACCACCTCCGGCTCAGTCTGTGACCCCCGGTCCATCAGCCCCGGGCCCTTCCCTGCCTCCCCTCCCTCCGGGCCCTCGGCCTGCTGCAGGCTCTCCTTGGCCAGCCCCATCAGGTCATTATACATGCGGAAGGGCATGATGGGCTCCGGCAGCTGCAGAGACAGAGAGAGACAGACATATGTTAACTATGAATTGAGGGGAGCAAAAAAATAAAAAACATTGGCTCAGAGAGACAATGTTACCATTCAGGTATTGGCAATGGATCTGAAAATCAGCCACACTTGTGCAAGTGAATCCAAACAGACACAGGCTCAGTGTTTACATCATGTCCATCAATGACATAATCTCACTAATTTAGTAGGTGACTGGTGCAAATATTTCCTTGTGTTACGGAGCTTTCGTACTTTTTTTACAGAGTAAGCATTTAAATTCTTCATCAGCCAATGATGGAATGATGCTCCAGATATGGCAAAACTAGGAATAGCTCTTCTGTACGCCAGGATTCATTTACATGTACAGATCTTCTGGCATAAGTATTTAACAACAAAGGCTTAAATGATACTGATTATGAACATTGAGATTCAGAGAGTCAGATTCTGTGTGGAGGTCCCTATGTGTGAACAAACATGTATGAACAAACATGTTCTTGTGTGTGTGTGTGTGTGTGTGTGTGTGTGTGTGTGTGTGTGTGTGTATGTGCAGTTGTGTACAGACAGACCTGTCTGAGGTAGAGCTTGAGCACATTGCTGATGTCATGAGGGGAGGCCTGAGAGAGCTCCACCAGCTCCTTGCCATTTTCAAAGGCCTGGCACAGCTTCTCCACACGCGTCTTCACCCCATTCACACGGTAGATGCCCTGCACAACAGACACACACCCACTCATACAGTCAGTCTTCTATAAACTCACTACACACAGAAAGAATCTAAAAGTAAAAGTAATCCATCTGGCAATTTCTTTGTTTTGTTCATGTATTACTCAGTCCCCCCAGGATTTCGCGGGCCTTTTTTGTGATAGTTGCGGCCTAAAATTCCTGATTTTGCGGGAGCTTTTCCAAAAAGTTGCGATGAAAGTTGCGGTGTTTTTTAGGTGTTTGTTGGATGAAATTGCGGGAGTAAGTGAAAGTTGCGATAAAAAAGTTGCGAATTTCCCTCTTTGTAATTATAATTTAGTTATTGGTTGAAAAATAAGTAATTAATAAACAAACATTCATTAAAGAACAAAACTATTGATAAATGGTCCCCTAAATAACCTTACCAACATGCCAAACAAAAGATTACCATGACGACAAAAATGTAGCAAAATAGGCTGTTCTGCCCTCTGCTTATTTAGGTCAGCAAATGTGTATTGCTTGTATTGTTGTTATAGAAACAAAAACAGTATAGTATTGGACTTTTACTTTGACATCATTAAAATGTTCGTGTCATGAGAATGGCAACAGCTGTTTCCCTCACACCCTCGAAAACAATGACTACGTGTTTTGACTGTTTCATACTGTGATAAACATGTTTAAGTGACCTTAATTTAATTTCCATGAACTGTGTTATACTGTACTGTAATTATTAGTAATATAGCGATATGACCGTTATTCATTCATAATTCCTTTAATGGCTAACGTTAGCACTTGTTAGCCAGCTGTGCTGTAATCTGTTGTTGCTCTGATTCTTGATGTAACGAGTATAATAGTAACTTGCTGTGTTTAGTATACCTTCTAAGTATTTTCTGTATTACAGTTTCACTCATAAATTTCACCTGACAATCAATAAAGGAGCAAGTCGCTCGCTACCTAGCTTGTGTAATCGAGTTTGGCTGTATGTTTACCTACGTTAATGTACTGGTGGTGTAAAACACGTAGCGGGAACAGTACATAGGCTTTACTTATCCACAACGAAGTAAGCTGTTGGTATTACAAAAGGACCACCAGTAAGACTGAATGAAATGTTATGAATGTCTCAGCCTTCACATATAACGAAAAAAAAAACAGCCTGTGTCACTGATCTGTCTGTCTGACGTCCTTCCTGCGTTTCTGCCGTTCTCATTCTATGCTGATCAATATGTTTTGCTATCCTTGTTGATTTGTTTTATCCGTATAGGTGTTTATGTTGTTCAATTTCATATATTAATTTAAAGTCGTCCAATTTCAAGTTATCCATTCTTC
>NW_024880295.1:0-25001 GCF_900700415.2 Clupea harengus
GTTTGCTCTTGATGCACAATCTAGATCTTCAAAAAAGTAATCCTCAGTCCGTCTAAGCCACACACATACTTCAACCAGACTGAAAAAGCTCCAAAAAGACCTGTGATATCCATCAGTCATGCTTTCCACTTGGTTGGCTCTTATCTATTACTTCTCATTAAAGAGAGCTTGTTTTCTCTCTTTTTACTTTCTTTTATTTAGCTTTATGCTCACTGTTCATTGTTTCAGTCCCTACAGTTTTTTTCAGCACACCATTTACCAGCTGAAAAACAACCCACCTCCTCCACCCTCTTTTTCTCTTTCTACCTCCCTCTTCTCCACTTCTCAGCAACAAGCGGCACACAGGGGAAGCGGTATAACCTTCTCCAAACATACAAGAAAAACACTCCAATAAAAAGACCAAGATTAAACAGAGATCAATCAGTAAGCAACAGGATTAGTCTTTTTGATTATTACACCAATTTTAGAACATACTACATGTTCTTCTAAGGAAGAGTGCTAATTCAATGTAATGTTTGACAACGACAGGGAAAGCAGTACAGAGCAGAATAGTGAGCTGGAGTAAGATATTGCATTTTTGGCAAATATGCAAACAAACTGGGTCCATAAACGCTCGTATTAATGAATACCTTCAGAAAGCATTTATAAACTGAGCGGTATCACATTTTCAGTGATGTCAACATCACACAAGCAGAACAAAAGAGCTCCGGAAAGAAGTGTGTACATGTAGTCACACCCAACACACACCCCTCTAACCTAATCAAAACAGCACAATCACATCGAACACGTGCTACTACACACCACCACGCACTTACCGAACTTAACACTTCACGGACTTGGGATAAAGAAATAGGATTTTTGGAGGAAAATCAGCACAAGAGGCGAGTGTGTTTCACAAAGACGTGTATGTGCCTTTAAGGAGCCCCATCCTGTGTAGCTGGGCTCTGGGAGGTAGGGCTCTGGGGAGGGATGACGTCAGAGCAAGAGAGAGTAGACTGGATATGTAGACTCAATAGCTTTTTTCTCTTGCCCTTACTTTCCAACTTGGACTCTACTTCTACTCTTCTCCTTCATTCATCCCTCAGCAGCTTTATGTTTTGAGTGCCTCAAATGTTAACAGTGTAATTGTAATACTCAATGAATGTATTTGTTGTTGTTATAAAGAACACAATCGTTACTGCTAGGACAGGAAGAAAATTAACATAATTAGCAGGAACACCACCCATACAAACACACACAGATGCACACACACAGATGCACACACACAGATGCACACACACAGACGCACACACGCACACACGCACACGCACACACACACACACACGCACACACACACACACACACACACACACACACACACACACACACACACTTCATTCTGTTGTTTTCTAGTCCATCATCTCATTAACTTGCTGCAGGTACATTACTCTACAGCTTTTCACTCGTCATTTCCCCTTCATACTTTAGTATTTTAGTTAATAACTAGGCTATGTTATTACACGCTATAGTTTTGTTGTAACTTTTTACTTTAGATTCACCTTTTAATTGTTGACTTCAAGGGACTGTGAGTAGAATCTTGACATTTGACTAAAATATAACAAACTAAATGAAGGGTACAGGTAACCTAACCAATATAACAACTGCCCAACCATAGATCCTGAGCAGCAAGATACAACAACAACGCACAACTGCCTGGTGACAGCCGCAACAGGCATTGCATGTTGTACCCGGGATCCATAAAGGCTCTCCTTCACAGTACAACCTGCACTGTCTGTAGCCCACAACTTCTATAGCAACATGACTGTCCAACCATAGAAACTCCTATAGCAACATGACTGCCCAACCATAGAAACTGAGCAGCAGGATGCAACATTAACAACACCACCACCACAGCTGAACAGGTTTTCAAGCAGGCACCTTCCTTCATCAGTGTTTTGTTGAATTAGGCCCACGGCACCTCCAGAAGCTCAACAGGGGTGTGTGTGTGTGTGTGTGTGTGTGTTAGTTCAGGTTTATTCACCACCCCAAGTAGACTGCAAGCAACTTTTCTGCCCCTCTTGGTCAGGTTAGTTTTACAGCCAGCCAGAATATGTTTTAATGAGCCAACACCGTAACACAACTTTCAGCTTCCGTCTTCACCCACCCACTGACTGAGGCTCCGTCTTCACCAACCCACTGACTGAGGTTCTGTCTTCACCCACCCACTTAGTCTGCATATGTACAAGGGCATGTTTAGACCAGAGGTGATAAGAAGGATCGACCTGTGCTTCTTCCGACCTTGCAAAACTTCCATCCTTGCCTCGGACGTCAGAAATCCACCACGTGGTTATCCCTGCTGAACGCTCAACTTCTGTCTATATAAACCTTGTGCGATGTGTTTATCATTGCTTCACTTTCAGCCTTGTGCTGGGAGTGAGCCCGATTGCAATTGTTGTTGTTGTTTGTCTAATAAATGTACTTATATGCAGCTCCGGAGTCCTGAGGTAACTAGGGTGAATTTATCGTAGCACATATTCTAGCCTGACGTCCATGACAGTATGACTGCTTAGAGTTGCCTTTTAAACTCCACTTAACTGAACAGCATTTTTTGTTGCTGTTGTACAAGTTCAAAGTCTATGTTTTGAAGGAGAAGACGGTTGAGAGCTGTTTATGTTTCCAGGCAGTGGACTTAAATCAAAGCATATGTTTCCTTGAAACAACCAAACTGTTTGAAAAGATGGATAGGAAATGAAGACCAATTCCACAAATCCATTCCTTCTACTCTTCATGAGGTTCTTTAAAGATTACCCATAAATACAACCCATTTCTTTCTACAAATCCCATGTAACTCTTGAAACATTATCATACCTGCATCATCAATTCTATTAATTAACTTGAGACACAACATTCTCTTCTTGACAACAATCTCATAGTGTGTTTTCTGAATGGGTGATGCAAGCTCTAATCACTACTGTTATTAAAACCAAATTTAATTCTATGGGTTAATGCTTGACAATTGGGTAATTCCATGTCAAATCAACAGATTTTTAAAAAGGTTTCATACTTTATGTAAATAATAACTCTTCCGAAGACCTAGTGTGCAACATTTTTAGCTTGTATCTTCTTTGATTTTGAGATACTTCCATAAGTACTCCATAAGTTCTAGAGTTCATTAATTTTTAACTATGAGTTTAGGGGGCCCCTAAGCCAGAGCCTCTGCGTGAAGTCGCTGTTATGTTATGGGTTTAAACTGCTTGTAATTGTCAGGGATTGTTGTTGGGCCATTCAGATAAACATTTCAGCATGTTGCTCAGAGGATGATTAAATCCAGAGGATGGATTTCCAGTGTGTGGCCAGGAGATCAAGAAGTCAACCGTTACAAAGGGACACTGAACTTAAACTGTTTGTATTCACTGACAGCCATATGGATTTGAAACAACCAGTGACACACTATGATCTGGTCAGCTAGTTAACTAATTATAATATATTTATAATTACCACGTATTTTATTCCTTGGTGCAAACCTTCTCCCATAGTCACAGAGAAGCTCAGAAGACTTTTTTAAGCTACTTCATACCTGCAGTTTGACTAGCCAAAACAGTGGCATTTACACATTTTACAAAAAGAAATGAAGTAAGCCTGAAACTCACAAACATGCTCAAACACAAATTTGATTATTGTATTTGCAGTGACTAAGACTGATTACAACACAGCATCCAAATATTAAGAAATGGCCTGTTATGCTACATGAGATATGACACACACTGTGTAAATACACACACACACACAGCTGATATGTAACCTTGACATTTGAAGATTCATAAGAGCTTAGTGGGCCATGGTCAAAGAGTCCAACAAAGTAAACTGAGAAAAATGAGTGCCATACACATCACCCAGATGAAATCCTTAACTGACAGACCAGATAAGCTTTCGTCATTAGTAAATAACCAGAAAGGCCTAAATAAACTGTTAGCTTGAATGTGAAATGACTGAAGAGCTGTTAAAATACCTCTATTATTTAGTCATTAAAGTGCCTCAGTGAGCTAACGCCAGACTAAAATGGGAAATGATCATGGTTCTTTAGGCATGCTTCTCTATGTAAGTGTTTGTGTTGTGTGTGAATGTGTGGGTCCGCATGTATGTTACATTGTGTGCATTTATGTAAGCATGTTCTGTTCTTTTCACTCAGCCGTGACAGTGTGCTCCAAGTGTTCAAGGGTGTGTATGTCTACATGTTTGTGTACGTGTGTGTGTGTGTGGGGGGGGGGGGTTTATGGGTGGCATGTGAATGTGTTTGTGTCTTGTTCTTTCCAGCCATCTACCAAGTATCAGTTTCACACACAGAAAATCAGAGTCCCATGAGAGTATATTATGCTGGCTCTGTGTATAGCTCAGGATTAGTGCTTATAGCCCACCACATATTATATGTATTTGCATATGGAATATGTACACTGTGTGTGCTTGTATTGATGCTAGAATTTGCTGGTGAGATGATGACTATCTCCCTGAAAGTCTCTGCTATTTGGAACCCAAAAGGCTTGCTAGTATATATCCTAGCACCATGGCAACTGAAAAAATATTGTCACCAGTAAAACTCAAGGAATTCCTAAACAGGATACACACACACACAAAGGCGCAGTCCACAATTCTATTTCAATACACTTTTTGTCAAATTCAACGTATTGCTCCACACATGCCTCTAGCTGCCTGTGCTTTTCCTAGGTCAGGAATGTTCATGCATATACAAGTGAAATGGTTCAGACATACAAGTTAGACGTATGGAATGCAGCTAGTAATATAACTGATCAAACTAGACAGACAGGTCTTTCTCCAGGAGGCAAAATTCTAAGAACCTGTCAAACCTAATTGCTACTAAAGACGCCATTATATAATGGACATCTACCACTGTAGGAGATATTCCTGCTGTCAAAATGTTCAAAATAGAACACAAGCCAATGAAGGTGCCCTCTGAAGTCAAGAGGTTAAGGGTGCTTCCACACTAAAGATTTTGGTGCGGACTGGGTTTCACTTGAGTCATAAGTAAAGCTATACACGAACCAAAGGACAATAGAACAGCTACTTTGCAATTCATGCTTGAGGGCCATGCATGTATGCTCTACACAGGGATGGATTACCGAACGGGCCTACCGGGCCTAGGCCCAGGGGCCCATGAGCTCAGGGGGCCCCTAAGCCAGAGCCTCTGCGTGAAGTCGCTGTTATGTAGGGTGACCAGACGTCCTCTTTTACCCAACCTTTTACCCGACCACGCCCCCTTCCCCGCGACGAAGTTTTGCCATATTTTTCACATGCAAATGACCCCGCCCCCTCCCCCATTTGCATGTGAAAAATATGAAAATTATGGCAAAACTTTGTCGCAGGGAGGGGGCATGGTCGGCATGCTATACACTGCCCCGCCCCCTCCCCCAGCGACAAAGTGTCCTCCTTTTCACCAACTAAAATCTGCGCGAAGGGGAGGGGCCCATAGTTTCATAATCCGTCCATGGCTCTACAGGCAAAGCTGCAAATTCAGCTAAGTGTGTACTAGACTGCCTGGTTAACTGTCACACACTGCACTCCATGGCCTACTAGTACCTCTGTGGTGGATGCTGGTAGGGGCAGGGTCAAGGGTCTGGAGCACTGTGTCTCAAGCATTTGCAAGTCACTAATAATTCCTAGTAATATGCCACAAGCACAAATGCCGTTGGGCTTTCTGGTAATTTTTTCCACCTTCAGCTCCAGTTCTAAAACAGCCAAACTCTTCTAAGCAACATGAAAACATTGCCCCTGTTGCCAGCTCTGTCTACTTTGTTCTGCTTTCTTCCACAGCGCACACGTTTCGTTTTTTGCCTCGGGAGCCACGAGCACATACACAACACATTTTGCATACATCTGGCAAGTGTGCACGGGGGTACATGTTTGTGTATGTGTGATTCTGAAATGTCTATTGTGTGGTATAACAATGGCATGGGAAATTACAGAGCAGTGCCTGGATCAGTGCTGACCACCTGGATCCGCTCCACAAAACACAGAACCCTTTTAAATGATTCCACTATGCAGTGCCCTGAGTGAGAACAACATCAGGAACGTGCGTGCATTAGAGTATTTTTTGACTGACCCTCAGTCAGAGTGAACTGCTACAGGAACACATAACACACACACACACACACATCCTTTTGTAACTACACAGACAGACAGAAACCTTGAAAGTGAGGTCAAACAATTAGTCCAGGGAATGTTAGGACACGCTCCCCTTTAACTCCCTGCTGACAAGTGCAGATCAGGGTTTTCAGGAGTTTCAGGAGAAAACCAGTTCTCAAGTTTAACTCGGTTTCAAGTCTTGAAACCAGTTTCACAGTCTGGTGTAGACTCTCTAGGGCCCTCAAAAATCTTCAATGTGATTCTGATTGAAAGAGAAGGCTGCACTTCCCCCCACATCCCCACAACCGCCCACCACACCAACTTCCCTTTCAAAGACATGACAGAACATGACAGAGCTTTTTACTCTCCTGCCTAAATACCAGACCAGCGAGCTGAGACTGGCAGGTGCCACCTGATAAGAGTCCAACCACAGATAAAAGGGCACTGCTACTGAGGGGATGTGTAAACAACACACTCTCTCGCTCTCTGTTTCTCACTCTCTCACACACACACACACACACACTTTCTAAGAACAGCAAAAGCAATTTCATTGAAATAACCAAGGTCAAACTACACAAAAAGGACTGACAGAGCACTGCAGTACTGACGAAATGCTATGATGTCTCCGTCTTGCACCAACAAGAAACACGAAAGTGGAAGGCAGGGAAGAAAAGTTAAGATGCTCGTCACAGACAGTATCTGTTACGACATGCAGATGTGCACATTACTCTTGCAAACATCCTAAACAACTACACGCTAAAACCACACATGAATTACATAATTTGTGGAAAAAAACGATTTACCAAACAGTCAACCAGGAAAACTACTGCGAGACACACCCTAATGCCTAATGACTAACACTATCCTTTTCGTAAATCTTTCTAAATTTCACTATGCCTGTGTCTCTTTCAGTCTTTGTTGAAGTAACTAGGTGAATGCTGGGAAAACCCCTGCGTTCCAGAACACCTAATCAAATAAGATAATCTTTGATTATTGAATCAAGCCGCATTGGTTAAGCTGTCTGTCAGCACACTGTGGGCCACAGGCCAGATGCTGCTGACTGCTTTGCAAGTCTGATCTATATTGGTCAGCACTCCTCACTGGCAGTCCTTTTAAATACACTGGGCACAGAGGCTGGCATGCCTACTGTCCACTTTCGAGAACTGACTGTTCTAGCTCTTTGTTGAGTACCACAACACCTCATCTGAAGGGCAGAAAGAAGCTCTCAGGGCATTGCATAAACTGACACAGCGTTATGTAAACCCTTATGAAGGTGTTGCTAGCAACACCAGCGCAGAAAGACACCCTGAGCTAATGCTATAGGTAACCGTGAAGAGATACACATCAACAAGACCTGACACGCTGAGCTAATGCTATAGGTGACCGTGAAGAGATACACATCAACAAGACCTGAGATCCTGAGCCGATCCCCAACAGAAGCACTGAACTCAAGTCAGGTTGTCTCTAATGATGAGTCAAGCCTTGTTCAGCACACAACACAGACATGTGACTGCAGAGCAGGAAACCTGCAGCGCTTTGCAGTGGGAAAGGTATGCAGACCTCAAACACAAAGCTGTGTAATTGAAGGATGGATGGGAAATATGGATTGATATATAATACTCATGTTATATAGTACTTTATTTGCCAATATTTCAAGTGCATATTGCATATGATTGACAAAGCCTAGCATAAAAACAATCCACTGGAAACCGCATGACATATTTAGTGAATGCACAACATATGAAGTCACTGCCTTAAACCAACCAATCTATATTTATTAAAGTATCAAACATGCCATGTTTTACTATATATGCTTTTTTTATAAAAGTTTTTTAGGCATATATTATTATATATACAGATTCTACCAGTAATCTATTAAACCAGTACATCAATATCAATTTTAAAGGTCAATAACTCAATTGTAATGGTTCAAGAATCGTCCTCAAGTGATAGAACTAACTGCTGTGAAATCAGGAGTCTGTCTTGCAGACACAGTTCTTGGGAAATATGCTGTATGCGTGTATGACTGAAAGTGGTAGATAGGCAAGATTCGTGCAACATCGGAGGAGGAGCAAGATTAAAGTACACGCTATTTCTTCAAAACTTTTCATTTCCTGACATTGCGGTTAGTTAAATTGTAGAACTTGGTTTTGCAGAATATAGAAGTGATCTTTAACATGAACTATTTAGACATAAAATACACATGAATTCACTGATACAGTTTATAATAGTATTACACAGGTTTATAGTACTTCCGTTTGTAGTAAACATGGTGTGTTTCATATATTCAGTTGCATGTATATAATTTGTGCATTAACTGAGTAAAACATGACCTTTCCAGTAGTATGATTGTTTTTAAGGTAGACTTTTTTCTTCCAGACATGCACCTAGTAGTTAAGAGAGTACTTTTATTGTTGACATACAATTTTCAGCAAGCCAACTGTTATAGAAGTTAAAGACATTGAATAATGTAGAACTAAAAATTTGACTTTGACATTGACATTACAATGACATTATTCACATAAAGTATGAAACAAATCCAAGATGGTCAGTAGGGAGGCCTCTGTTGATTTCACTCTAATGCTCAGGTGGGGTGTGGTCTAAAGGTTGAGGACTGGATGAATATTCAGGGGAGGAGGGCAAGGATTTCCTGCTCCAGTTAGTGTGGAGGGGTCAGCCAATTGGAGGAAGGGTGATAGTCGGTGTCATGTAAGGGTGTGGACTATTTGTTTGAATTACAGAGGCTGGGCACATGGGCTGATTGTTTGTAAGTGTGTGTGTGTGTATGTGTGTGTGTTTTGATGTATATGTGAGGCACAAGAGGATGTGTGTGAGGGAGAAGAGGGTGTTGCTAGACCTGATAACATAGCATACCACAAGGCCACTATGCAGTACTGCTCCCTCTGTTCTCAAGAGCTTGATAGGTTTCTGTGACAGACCCCATGGTTGAGGCTGCTCTGAGATAAACTCCCTATCAGCCTGCCAACAGCTGTTCCCTTTCAATGCCACGTGCGTTCCACTGCTCATCAATCTCTTACCCTCATCTCCCATTGCTCTGCTTCACAAAGAGTCACCTTAAGCTTCATGTTAAGGTCCATAAGATTTATAGAGACGGCTTTTCTCTGGTCTGCTCACTAAAATAATAAGCAAGACAGCGTAGAGGGTCGAGAGTGACATATAACCTCAACAGATGGCAAAGAGCCCAGCAGCCTTGGAATATTTGAGCTGCTGTAAAGACAATCTTAATTTTAAATACTAGAAGTAATGAATGATTTTTGGTCGAAACATAGTTTAGTGAGGATCCTTGTTTGTACCGATGAGGTGTAGGAGAGTTGGTTACAGAAATGGGAAGCATAAACCTCACTCCCTTGAGATTTAGTGACAGCTAGAGTGCTCTCCTCCAGGGCTTGAGGTTACATAATGACTGTTTGACAGAACATAAGTCAAACCAATTATACCAACCAAGCAACTTCAAACAGACATAGTCTCCTGTGTTTTAACAATCAAGATCCTCAGCCCCGGCAACCCAAGAGAGGTAGCCTACTACTACCACCACACCAAACAGTGATTAATGTTAAAACCTCCATGACAGCATTCCTTAGAGATGGGGTGATTGTCGATGGCAGGTATCACGTGTTTGGCTTAAGCTCTATCATCCCACATCACTTAGATACATTACTCTACATTATAAAGCTGTCATAATGTCATAAACAAACTAAGTATGTTTTACAAATACCCTACAATTTACTAACAGATTGTGATTCATTTGCAATTCGCAAATATGCACACCATGCTTTACAAATACAACACACCCCTCTCAAACACAATGTGCTTTGCAAATACGAATGCGACATACAAACAAATGCAGGGCATGTTCCACAAACATTTTGCCTATCTGTGTCATCAGTTTTACAAATGCAACAAATGCGTCAAGTACACAGCAACACATGTTGATCATGTGACTTTTGATCACTTCATCACTTGGACGAAATCCAAATAGCTGATTTTCTCACAAACAGCAGGCAGCGCCACAGGGGCATGTTCCCTGTACTCAACTCATTTTTACCCTTCCAAAGGTGGATTAATGCCACAGTTGAGACAACTTGGCACTTGGAGCCTAGTCTGTGTCTCATTAAAAATCATTAAATTATGCTGTTGGGTTACTATTCATTGGAAAGCTTACATTGGCACCCATAAATAAATGACAACCTAACAATTCGTTAAAATTTAATTTCATGATGATATGACGCAATGCCAACATAGCTAGCTTAAGCTTAATTTAAGCTTCTTTATCCTTATGTCAGTAGTTTACCCCCAAAAAATGTAATGTATCATTAGCCAACATCCGTTACTTGATAGTAATGCTGCGATGAAGACAATGGTAAACGAAGCTTCCTGATCAACTCAGAAAACAATATAACCTAGATGCCTGCAGCAACATCAGTCGTCTCACCTGCATAACCTCTGGAGTATATTATATCTAACAATGACCAATAATGTTCATATCAGTAAACCTCGATTAAACTAGTCAGTAATATGAATTATTGCAAAAATGTTAAATGTATCAGGAAAGTATTATACTTGTTTTACTTTTCTTGTGTGTGTATATAGAGCTGTAGTGGTTACGTCTCAAAAATAGAACTTTACCCACTCATAGGAAAAATGTCGGTAGCCTACCATAGTGCTGAGTAGTCTATAAAATCTGCATATACTGCCCATTTTTGTATTCACAAAATGTACTTATATTCTAAAAAACTAAAAAGATACATATCTGGCCCCAACAACCTTCCTGGCCTTGTTTTTGAGTCAGCTGAGATTCCACATAAAGTTCCCGACCTTCAGTAAAGTTACCCAGATAATATAAGCAGACTATTTGTTTAACCACCCCTCCGTCTAAACTGGCAGCTCTTTAAGGCCTAATAAAATGAGAGGGTTACAAATGGACCAACCAGGGTTTGTCTCCGATATCCACCTTAGAGTATCCTATGGCTGTGCAGGCAGTCATATAGTGTTGGTCAAAGTTTTTTCTGCTTTTTTCCCCCACTAATTGTTGGTCGGCGATATCATACACTCTGACTTCACCAATCACTAATTTTCACATGAAACTTGGTATGGCTGTAGCCTCACATGGGTGATACAGAATATAATTTGTTTTGTGAGAGGCTGTGCCCCTAGGTGTGTATTTCCCTTGGTGCTAGCGCCCCCTGAAGTAGCAGTCAATATATGCCTGTGTGAATAGCATTATGAAATTGTGTAGGCATAGATACATATAAAAGCTATTTGCCCAATTTCAAACAAATCAGCCATGTCAATAAAGCAAGCTAAAACATTTGTACTTTCCTCTGTTCCTCAGACATGGTTTGGTCTATCTTCAAAATTAATTTAATTCTTTTAAATCCTTACATAACATTTCCCAAATTTCACCTGTTGAAGTGGCCAAATAATTCTTCCATTTACGACTTTAGGCAGTTTACACGCTGCTTGGACCCCGATGATCGCTGCTTGCGGCTATATCCAAACGTATTATTATGATAGTGTAAGCGGCAGCTCTATTATAAATGTCGATCTTTGTAGGCCAGATATGTAGCATTTACTCTTCATTCAGTATTGTTTTCAAACATATTCCTTCAACTAATCCTATCTTACATTTAAGATATACATGCATATTTTTCAAACGTTGTAAGTAAATGCCAGATAGCTCATTCAGCACTACACGCCTTTCTTGGAACGAAAAATATCTTGTTAATTCTTAATTCTTAATCTTTCTCTCACTTTATGTGGCAGTCATATTACTCTATGCTGTAGTGTCATTTCAATACGAAGCACTGCAACATTAGCTTGGTTAGTTTTAGCTTTGGCTAAAACCATTTGGGATAGCCGTTGTAGCAAGCCGTTTACATCCATTTTTGATTAAGCCATAACGTTAGGCATATTTCCAATATATTATAGCTAGGTTTCAAGATTTTAAACTAATTAATGGTTGAATTAGTCTACAACAGGTAGGCACTACCCTTAAACAATTCGTAGAGAAGCAATACATAAATGAATACACTCAATGAGCCGCAGGTGAATCATCTGATTCCTTTTTTTGAGGATATCTAGAAAAACGGTGACTTGACTTGCCGTTGTCTTTCAGACGTTTATTTTTGCATTCCGGTGCACAGTACTTGTCTATCTGGGCAATAGTCTTTCTCACTAGAAAGCTGTTTGAAATCCAGCTGACAGACTGGCGCTCCACTTAACTTTTTCCAGCCAATATGGCCCCGACGTGGTTTGTGGCGTCAACCGCTACAGCTCATCTCACTCCACAAATAAATACCAAAATTGTCGTGAGTGTGCATACCATTTCCACAAATTAACAATATAATTATTGTAAGTGAGTAAAATAAAGTAGCTTTACTTGGCGCTAAAGTAGGCTATCGCATATTTTCTCATAACTTCCTATGATTGTGTGCATGTACAGAATAACTGAATAGGAATACTTGTATTTGAATTATGCTACATTATGATTGACCGGATATTTGATTTTCCATGCACTGCACACCCCTACTCCAGATTACTTGACATAATTGTTAAACCTAGGCCTACCTGTGCCGTGCACTGCCAAATTGATGGGTGTGTCCACGCGAACCCTGTTCAGAGGGATGGCAGAATCAGACATCTTCCTCAGAGCACTGTACAGTACACATTCAGATGCTGAGCTGGACTGTTTAGTCAATAGAAATAAAAGATGACATGCCTCAGGCAGGATACCAGGCCAAACAATTTAAACGGGCCCCTGCCCCCACGCCAATTAAACTAAACTACCCTTGACAGCAGTCTTATGCAGTTCCACGCTTTACTGTTACGTCACCTTGACTCTCATTCAATGTTGAAAATGTATGCTTATGCCACGGCTTGGTTGAATTTCCTATTGTGACGCTCTCTTTAGAAGGTCAATATTTTTTTTAGATTAGCTATTTTCGATCTATGAAGTAGTTCCAGTTTTTTGACCGTGTAGCACTTCCATATCAATTCGCCAATTTCGTTGTGAGGTTTAAATCAACTGAACTTGTCACGTTAACCGACAGAAGTACAGAGGATAACTGCATGTAGGTACTTACACTGAATTTGGACCACAGTGATTTTTTATAAAAGGTAAAGGCCAGTTCACAACAAAGATTAGCGAGGAGAGGAACGTCGCGGAGACAAGTTGCGGTTCTGTGAATTAATTAGTAGGCTTAGGCTAGTAATTAATTAATGGATAAGCCTTTGTAACAAAAAAACAATTATGGGGGGTTCCAGGGTTTACCATTGTAGTTCAAGTAGCATGGCTAACTAGCATCTTAGCATAACTTTGGTTATCCTACTCTCCATTTGTCGCACACCTGATGTCTCAACTGTATTCCTCCCTTTCATTTATTCCAATTATTCGTAAGGCACTGTGGCCATATACATGTGCAACACGAAATTTGACAGCATATTAGTATTTAATTGACCTAACACCATTGTCCTGTCAGACTGGTAAACTGACTAAAAGAAGCTGGAAGAGAGGGCTCAGAGGGGTAAATGGCAGCTTTCTGGCTCGATCTTCCTAGCATTTACAATCATGTCAAGTCAAACAGAGTGGCAAATGCGTGATTCTGAACTTAAGCCTGCAGTTGAACACACAGATCAACACTTTTCATATCCATTAAAGTACATTTACAAGAAACCATGCTTTGTTGCCTTTAGCAAATAGTTCAAACAATATATTTACTCAATTCAACACTCTTCAAAACAAAATGAAAACTAAAAGGCTTGTGGGGTACTGTATTTTAAAAAAAATGTATATAGATCCTCGGGTCCCCCCTGACATTCAACTTGTTTTTAGTCAAAGCCATGTAGAGAGACTCTAATTAAGAGAGCCATGTAGAGAGACGGCTATTTAACCATCGTCACTAACAGGCCTGTTTTATAATGGATGTGAATGGGAACAAGTGCGACCCATTTTGGGGCATTTAAAAGCACCATTTAAAATCCTTGTCTCAATATTTCCAACTGAAAAATGTCAGGGCATTTAAATTGTGCCTTTAGCAACACAAAACTCTTTTACCTAAAGCATATAAATCTGTAAAAATACGGGAAATCCTACTCACTGATATTTTGATATAGTGACGACATGTAGACTGTCAAAAAGATTTACCATTGAAGTGACACAAGCCTTGGCAGTGTGATGTTTACCACACGTTAATAGCAAACAACAGATACTTCAATGAACTTTATTTAATGAAGAAAACATTTTCTTTATTCATGATCTCATAGTTTGTCTAAAACTAACAAGCTAACTAACTGAAGTAACACCAGACTACACAAACAACTACAGTACAGCACTGATCAAATCTTGCAAATTTTGTCACACAAAAATCCACTCTACGGGGGTATTATAGTACCAGAATGATTTGCAAATGTGTGTGCAGAGTTGTGTAACTATATCTCAATCTGTGTGCGTAATCAGATTTTTAAATGTATAAAATAATCTCTAAATGCATAGCCCACTGAGATTTGCGAATGTGTCTGAGAATCTGCAAAGGTGTATTCAGAATCCGCGTTTGAGTAACCAGATTTGTAAAGGTGTTAAACAAATCTCTACATGTGTAATGACATTTGCAAGTGTATTGAGACTCACAAATCTGAAAATGCATGTATAGATCTAAGATCTGTAAGTATGTAGACAAATCTTTACATGCGTACATAGATATTAATGGCTGAAAAGTCCAAGGCATCCTATTTTGAGGACGATAACGGCTGGCAGAAACGTCAGCGTATGCGCACTGTTGCACAAGCGTAAAGTGAGTGGTAAAGGCGTGATCAAAGGCACTGTTGCACAAGCGTAAAGTGAGTGGTAAAGGCGTAATCAAAGGCACTGTTGCACAAGCGTAAAGTGAGTGGTAAAGGCATGATCAAAGGCACTGTTGCACAAGCGTAAAGTGAGTGGTAAAGGCGTAATCAAAGGCACTGTTGCACAAGCGTAAAGTGAGTGGTAAAGGCGTAATCAAAGGCACTGTTGCACAAGCGTAAAGTGAGTGGTAAAGGCGTGATCAAAGGCACTGTTGCACAAGCGTAAAGTGAGTGGTAAAGGCGTGATCAAAGGCACTGTTGCACAAGCGTAAAGTGAGTGGTAAAGGCGTGATCAAAGGCACTGTTGCACAAGCGTAAAGTGAGTGGTAAAAGCGTGATCAAAGGCACTAAGTGGACAGCACCATCCAAATGTTGAATGAAAGGGTTAAATCTAAATGTAAATGTTAAATGAATGTAAATGTTAAATCTAAATGTAGATGTAAAAATCAAAATGTAACGGTTCAATGAAAAACGGAATATTACAATACATACGGTAATTGGCAATGGGAACATAGAATTCTGAATTCTTCAACTCAAACTCGAAAAAGAGGCCATATATACAAATAATTTCAAGATGAGGCTGTAGACCGGACATCAAACTTCCAATACAGCCCAAAACATTCATTGTTCTGTTCCCGCTACGTGTTTTGTAGCACGTGCATAGCATGCATGCAATTCATAGCACGTGCATAGCATTCTTGAAGTCTGTCCCAAGACAGGTGGAGGGCAGCTTGGGGGTTGGTGACATGAACAGCACGGATTCTTTTAATATGTTCAGATGACTCTTTACCAAGCCACTTTACCAGGAGGTCCAGCTCTTCACTACATGTGAGCCCCAAGCCCTGTGTTGCATTGAGGAATGAGTTGCTCCACACTGCTACGTTACTGTAGCCTACTGTATATTGACACCATCCTAGCTAGCTAGCTAGATACCTCGCCAGAGATGGAATAAAGAATAAGAATAAATATTCTTTGTAGGTTATTAGTTAGCTTGAAATATTATATACAGATCTTACCCAGCGGTGAAAGAACATGACTAGTCTACAAGGTCGTGCTGGTGGCATTTAATGAAGAGGTCATGTGGTTTCTCATTTTTTGATTGAGACCTGTGTGCTTTTGCTTCGATTATTGTTGTGTCCCCTTCGTTGTTGATCTTAATGTTTAGGATATATCCTTCCACTGCATATTGCAGTCCATTTTGCCTTGATCTGGAGGATATCGCGGAGATATTACTCCAAAAAGAATCACTGACACTGGCAGACAGTATAGTGCATGAACGAGTTCAAAAGACATAGCAACAGTAACTAAGAGGACGGGGCTTTTGCAAACGGTCAATAGCATAGACATATATACATGCAGTTATCCTCTGTACTTCTGTCGATGGCTGCCACTTTCTCTGTGAAAAAGGAAGCAAAGTTATCGGCAGTGAGGTTAGTAGCTGGGGGAGGAGGAGGAGGATAGAGCAGAGTTTTGAAGGTGGAGAATAGTTTCCGAGCGTCAGTTGCACCGTTGATCTTGTCATTGAAAAAAGTCTTCTTAGCAGCAGTGATGCTGAATGAGAAGGAGGCCAGCAGTGCCTGGTAGCTTGCAAGATCGTCCAGTGCTGCAGATTTGTGCCACTTTCTCTCAGCAGCTCTGAGATTGGAGCGCTGCGTTCGGAGGGTATCACTCAGCCACGAATGAGACTGGGTAGAACGAGCAGGTCTGGTGGAAAGTGGACACAAACTGTCCAAGTACGAGCTCAGAGTGGAGCAGAGTGATTCCGTGGCATCATTGACACCTAGTGAGGAGAAAGTGGATAAAGGTGGAAGAGCAGAAGAAACCAGAGAGGAAAAGTGGGTGGGAGAGAGGTTGCGGAGGTTGCGCTGGAACGAGACCATCCGAGGGGGGACAGAGGGCTGCTCAATGAGCCGAACATCGAAGCGAATGAAGAAGTGGTCCGAGAGATGCAGAGGGGTTACCGTTAGGTTGTCCGTGGTGCAGTTCCGAGCAAGGATGAGGTCAAGCTCTTTTCCTGCTCTGTGAGTTGGAGGATTGGGGACCTGTTGTTGGTCGAACGAGTAAACCAGGGTCCGAAGGTCAGCTGAGTTGGGGTTGTCTAGGTCGATGTTCATGTCGCCAAGGATGAGTATTGGACACATGCTCAGGAATGGATGACAGCAGGGTGTCCAGCTCATGGACGAAATCACCCAGTTGTCCTGGTGGACGGTAGATAACAATCACATAAGTTTTAACAGGAGCAGTTACCATAATTGCATGATATTCAAAGGAGGCATACCTGTTTGAAGGCAGGAGTGGAGTGAATTTCCAGTTGTCTGAAATCAGCAGCCCCGTCCCACCTCCACGACCAGATGGCCGGGAAGTATGGTAGAAGGCATAGTTGGTGGAGAGTGCTGCCGGGGTAGCATTGTTTTCAGGTTTGATCCATGTCTCCGTGAGAGCTAAGAGCCCTAGGGAGAGGTGGTTGGCATAACCTGAGATGAAATCAGCTTTGTTGACTGCAGACTGACAGTTCCACAGGCCAACAGAGAATGAGGTTACAGCAGATGAGGTTTGCAGATGAGGTTGTCCCCCCCAGGTGCCGGGCCTGCACATAGCTTCCTACCATAAGCTGATCCGTCCTGTTATGCATAACATTTCTATTTTTGTCTATTATAGTTTCTTGGGGATGGATTACATCAGGGGTGGGCAATTAATTTCCCCAAGGGGCCACATGAGATAGTGGGACTGTTGTGGAGGGCCGGACCAATAGGCTGAACTCAATTCTGCTCAATATAAGTTGTATCTCTTTATAAAAAAAAATTAAATTGTATGGTTTTGATTAACTGCTACTGGTAAGAGTAGATGTTACATTTATGCTATAAAAAAAAATTGATGCAAGCATAGTAAAAACGGCAACATTATTTAATCAACATTCACCTAAACGATTTTGAAAATGAGCATGTTTTTGCAGTATTAAAGGTGTTCCCAGACGATCAATACACATGGCACACACACACACACACACGAGAGCAAGCTTGCAATGCAATAGTATAAGTATACAAATTAATAGTTATCAATTTTTATCAGCGCAAATGGTCGTAGGCACGCCCACACGCACGAATGTAGGCCTACGGAAATAAAAAAATATCCCGCTTATTATACGATTACTGGCCAAAACAATAGAAGACATTTCTCCAAAATACCTCTTTTTAAGGATTTTGTTGCCGTTTAGTTCTTCACGCAAATGCGAAGCAACCCACCTTCTGACTTCAAGTTTCAATGACTTTCAGTTACGTTAAATGACCGGACTACTTGCGTTGCGGAATGATATGAAAGATGTGAATTAGAAGCACAAAACCCGTTGCCAATGACAGCAGTCATACATATTTCGCAGCAGTGAATTTACAGACTTGCCAACGTTGGGATGGCCCATTCAAATCAACGGAACTTTTTGGAACATTCTGAAGAGCCATATAATAAGTAGAGGTATTTACGTTTGATTCCTAATTTACAATTGACCTCAGCGGGCCGCACAGGGACAGCCAACGGGCCGCAAATAGCCCTTGGGCCGCACTTTGCCCAGGTCTGGATTACATTGTGTGTGGGCTTATGTATAACTTGAGCAGGCTCATTTAGGTCTAGCTTATTTACATTTGACATACGTTTTTACAGAACATGTTCCTGGGTGATCAACAGCCCTGGCCTTCTTCCAACAGTCGGTTGACCGATTTGGTTTTCCTCTGAGGTAACCGTATAGTTACAGGCAGTGATGGGGAGTAGTGAACTACATGTAATTAAACTTGTAGTTTCACTACATTTTGCAGTATGCCTAGCTTGCCGGTAGTTCAACTCCATTCATATTTGCATAGTGATTCAAGTAGTTAAATTACTTTTTTGCCAAATTTTTATTCTAGCAATTGCTTCTCTACCCTATGGGAGAAGGGAATCATTCAAAATCCAGTGACTGAACAGTGCAGAGGTTCAACAACTATTAATGCCAACTCTTGTTGTTATATTACAGTTTGATATTACAAGTCTGACCAATTCAGTTTAACAAATGTTTTCATTGTTATACAAAGAACAGTGTCTCTTATTCAATCACTGAATGCATGACATATATTCCATTTAGGATCTGTCTACATTAATTCAGTGAATATATACATTAAATGATCACGTAATGCATTGAAAGGCAATGTCTTTTTAAGGAATTATACCTACAGCATCTTGACTGAAAGGAGTGTGGCTTGCTTGAAGCCCCACGCCATGGAGTTACTGCCGCGTGTCACATAGGACCCACTGGGCCTTGAAGAACTGGCAGCATTGAAAGCAACTGTTGATCCACTGGGACCCTCCCAGTGTTATGGCACTGATATTTATCTGGCTACTGTTCAATATGTTCAGCACATATTAGGACTGCTGTACAAGAAAAGAATGCAGTTACAAACCTGAACAAACATTTTCTTGCCAGAAACGGAATGAACAGAAAGCCATAGGAACAGAGAGGTAGTGTTTTTAATTCAGTAATCACTTTGCAACAGCAATGACAATTTAACCAACATTTAAACAATACAAATAAATAAAGAAACCAAAGAGAAGCTCTGCCGTAAATGCTGAGAAATCTTGGTAGTGGGCTGGAAGATTTTGGTAGGCTTTCCAATCACTTCCACCCCAATATCAGGATTCATATTAGTATATAAATAAGCACATAGTACAAGATTTCATAGTCACACATCAATATGTGAAGGAAATATGTACAGTTTCCAAGGAACTAATGAAGATAACAAGTGACATGGCTCTTATCCTCAAATGAGCATTCGTCATCTTCGGTTATGGTTGGCCAGCTGATCAGGTTCACAAACACATACACTGGAGGCAAGCCATCTCAAGCATTGTTTCAAATTTTTGGTCAGCAGCAATACTCAGCTAGGCTGTGGCATATAAATGATGCTCAATTGATGCTCAAAAGGGGCCCAAAGTGTGCCAAGAAATGATCCCCCACACCATATGCCATCAAAATGAATTTGAAGATGATACCCAAACTTGTTGCCTGATCGAAAAGTGGCAAATTGTTGCATAATGTTGTGACAGTTGAACAGGTATACCTAATGAAGTGGCCGGTAAGTGTATACGTTAGCCATGAATGGCTATAGAAGTTCTTGTCCCACAGCGAAAATGTCATGTCCATCTTTGGGGATCAAAGTGATTGATTTGGATTATCGACTGTATATAGAGGCTGAACTTTTCAGTTGTTCCACTCTGTTACAGTTTGTCTGTTGTTTTACTATAACCACCACCGTTGTCAGGGCGATACTCGGGGCTAAACTTACTTCGGGGCTATAGTCCTGAGTGATCAAACCTAACAAAGCCATTGGTGTGAAAATATGTGAAATATGTGTTAGTTTAGTTTAGTATATAGTATATGTTATAGATAATGTGAAGTCTGCTGATCATTCTTGAAATGTAAATCCTGACAGGATGGTCAGGATCCCAACACACAGAAAGTGAAATGCTATGTTATAACCTACAAGTCTCCCTTACAGAGGTTTGTCCCATTCTACATCGCCTTTATAAAAAGCTATAAGTGTCATTTCTTGGTCAGTGTAACCAAATGATGCTGAACAAGAAGCCTCTTGCTGATTCAGACTAGGCACAACTTGGGAAATCTGAGAATATTGCCAGAAGTTGTGAATTGTGAAACCAATTGTGGTCCCTGATCTTGAAAAATGTGTCTGCAAAAAGGTAGTTATACCTGCAGGACCTGCAGTATACACCTAAGGACTTGCAGTCTCTCCCTCTGGCTACACCCTGACCATTGATCTAATTAACAGTGGTGCAGGTTATCTATGTTTACAACTTGTTCTACCAGGAAAGGACCTGAAAATTACATCAGAAACATGTCATGCAAAATACACGTATGCCCTATGTAAAAAATAAATTACAGTTACAGTCTTCTGTGACCTTGCCATTTCCTGTTGCAGATTTGTCTCAACTTCTGACCTGATCCTTGGCTGACAGACTGACCCTGAGTCACAACCTGAGCCGGCACCTTGACTAACTGTCCCTGTCATTGGGAGAGCAGGTTCTGTGCAGCTGTTTCAATATGGGCACACTCTGGTTTCTTGAAGCAAATAAACCAAACAAACCGTTTCTAACACGAGAAATGTAACCATAATTTCAGTCAGCCTTTTCATTGTGTGACTTAAGTAAGACTGATGTTTTATGAAGTTCGATTTATCTGATCTCAAAGTTTACATAAAGCCACTTAAATAAGGGGATAAGTATCAGGGTAGGAGTACACAAGAGTGTTAAAAATTATTGGACACTACAGTATATTTTTTTGTGCAGAGCACGAAACGTTTCAAAACGTTGTTCCCGAATTAAACATTAAATTAATCCATCGTGTGTTTAGCAACGTTAATAAAACAGATAATGTATTGTTCTCTTCACCGCAACTAACATTAGCTTAAAGAAGGTACTAAAGCTATGCTTATCAATTTTAGCCACCTTTTCCCTTTGAAACAAATTTTAGAAATTAAAGTAATATGAAGAACGCAGTGCAACTAGCCTACTCAACAGCAGCTACTAGTACAATTGCAATAATCAGGTGGAAACTCTGTACATTGATTTGTAGGCAAACCATAAATATATTGTAGGGCAAATGACACATTTCCATTTCTTAGTTCTCTGACCACACCAGAGTACACCATCTAGTCCCTCTATGATTATATTGAAACAAGCTAGCCATCCGCAGCGAGACAAAGAGCTCAGTTTTAAAACAGCTTTGTCACTTGTCACTTGTTATCTTCATTAGTTCCTTGGAAACTGTACAGCACAACACTGGAAGTGCCACTTAATTACAGACTTGGGGCAGGACAGGATGGAGCTCTAATCTTGGCACAACACAGTGGGTATGGGTGGATATATACGCTAATACACAGGGAACTACACACAAAGAATTACACATAGCACACTGACTTAAAATGATAAAACAAACTGACATTAACACAAGAAGGGAAACACGAATACATTCTAAAAATGGAACATTAAACACAGAATTAAACATAGACCATTCTAACAAACACACACACATAGCATTATGGGGGCAAAGTATTACACACACAGAAGCGCACACACCTTGCACGCTACAATATTAATGAAAGCAATCACAAACACTGAGACATTATTTTCAGGACAAAAAATTGCTTTAATATTGGCCCCTTCATGCTATAAATAAGACTAGGCTATAAATATTCCAAAATGTTAATCGTCAAGCTGAAATAAAACAAAGACTGAGCTTCTAGATGATAAATAATGGTTCCACGTGAATAAGAGGCAGCCCTAAGACCTTAGCCAGACAGCCAGTGGTTTGTACTGATGATCCTTAAGTGTTTCATCGAGGGAAAATGCACAAAACGTAGTGAACATATTGGCAAGAGGATTCAGAAATAGCCATGTGTTCCAGTGGCTAGCCAGACAAGGTGGTGGCTTGTATGACAGTTGTCATTAGAAAATAGCGGGCATGAGTCAGGGGGGGTGCCTCTACGATTTATGGCATCTGCTGTTGAGCTCGGTCAACCATGACCTACTTCCCTCATCTGCATTCGAAATACCTGACTGTGTTTATCAGTGATGTTGAAGCTACATGCTAATGCACACAACACATGGTCCCCACAGCCAATGTGGATCACATCCACACTGAACAGTTTCCTCTCAGACAACCTTAGATGGAGTATCAAATAAATATAGATACTAGATAGAGTTATATATAGATATTGCTGAGATGCTGTTCAACGAGGAAATATGGGAAACCTACTGACAACATTTTCTAGGAACTTTGGCTGTAGTTCAAAGAACAACAATCAAATTGTGACTGAAGTCGGGCCAAGGTCTGACACCTGCCGCCATGAAGGGTCAGAGCAGGTAGCTCACAGGCTTGGTGCAGAAGCCCTTAGGTCCACCTCCCCACTTCCTGTCCTTTTCCTAGAGCACCCCGGCAGTGGACACGTTCAGCTCCCTGGAACAATGTTGCAAAAGAGCGGAGGCAGAATAAGGAGAAAGGATGTTGCTAGGCTGTAAACACCACCAGTCGATACTGGAACTGGACGAGCTGTACAGGGGAGTGCACAGGGACATTTCCCAAACAAATTTACAATGTCCAAATGTATATTGTAGGTTTCAGTATGTGACAATTAAAGCATAGCTACAGGTAGGATTACTAGATTTGATTATTTAGATTTAGACAGATAAATTACAGCAAGTTAAAGAAATCCTATCAATTAAAACATGCAATTAACTTAACATAGTCTAGTATGTGAAACCTCAACTCCAACCTGGCAAACGGTACCGGCTCAATGGGATTCCCAACCAGTTTTTTTTTTTTTTAAATGTCTTCCCAAAGAATCTTCATAGTCTATCAGTAGCAACAGCATCTTTGCACAGTACAGTAGTGGGCCTGAATGCTGGAGCCACAGAGTGCCATATGGAAATCCAATGAATATTCTGTGACAGAGGAATCTGGACCGGTGGTGTTACTGGTGGGGGATGGGAGTCAAAGGCACTTAACTGTGTTAGCAAAATCCTTGCACATACATATCAACTCTCAGACAGAAACTTAATATAGCTTATTTTGGAATGGCTGTGAGTTTTGTACTAGTGTAGTGTCTGTGTGCTCACATGCAGACAGGCATGCTCCTTGTAGAAGCAACAAGGATTTATGAATACACTTGGAAGCACATTCAGTTTAAAAATATTAACATGTCTAATAGATGCATGCCTTGCTGTAACAACACTGGGTTTCGTTTCATGTCTTTGAATGACCGGGGTCTCCTGGAGACCATATGTGTTTCATAGAAAATATGGTGTAAATGGCCATTGGGTAAATTAACAGTCTCAGGTGATTACGAGTTTGAATTATGATTGTGGCAGTATTGTGTGTAGTGTTGTTCATGGTGATAAGATCCTGAAAAAAATAATGATCAGAAATGTCATGTTTCCAAAGTCATGCTGCAGTATAATAATGCAAGTTTAGTTTTAGTTTGTTTTACGAAGGCATTATTTTGATGTTTGACTAGTTTTAGTTTCGATTTTTATTTAGTTTTAGTGTTACATTTTTTCAGGTGTTATGAGGAAAGCCTTGATTTTTAGCTGAAAAGAATATGATGAAAGAATGCATGACTGCAAATGTAATTTATTTCATTGCCAATCTTTCTGTCATTAACTTTAGTAACCCTGCGCTGATGCCAATCTTTCTGTCAATTCTTGAACACATGTCTGTGCTCAGGGGTGTAACTCCATGACAACTCAAATCTGCCCCGTTATAACCCTGCCTGTGTCACCCCGATCCCCTTACCCTCCCTTCAGCCATACCCAAGTAATATAACCTATTTTCTAAAAAATGTTTGGAACATACTGGTTATCGCCATATTAACCACATAAAGAGAATGTGTAAACAGACTACCCTTTGAATTTCCAATTAATTTTCATTTCGACTACACTTCAGTAATTTGATATTACCTTGCCCAGAAGAACCAGACACTGGACTTTTCTGTAACATCATTGACATAATCAAACATAGGTTTTTTGATAATTGACTACTGTTAATCCAAGAAAAGAAATGTAGCCTTGTACTGCACAAGATAAATAAACTGTATCAGTGAACTGAACTAACTGTATGTACACAGCTGATCAAATCCAATGAAATATGCCCCGTTTACAACTTGCCAGTTTGTCTTCTGTGGTTTAACTCTAGTCATCTCAAAACCAGCTGCCCTTTCCTTGACTGAGTACTGTAAATATACATACCGACAATCTGATTAAAATGTTGCACTAGAGAGCCACCTATTGGAGCCTAGGGTACCCACACTCATGTTAAGCAAGTGTCACTCAATACTGTAAAATATGCATCTTGTTTTAACCTGTTCAATTGGCAAGCACATTAGACACTGTGCACTGAAAAAAAAAAAAAATTTCAGTTTGGGGATGTCAATCATCAGGACAGAAAAAAATATCTTGGGGCACAGTAAACGCTCAGTGGCATGCCATGG
>NW_024880296.1:0-25001 GCF_900700415.2 Clupea harengus
ATAACTCTTAAAATCCAAATTTCCCTCAATTTTAACTTTCCTTTACAGACATAACTGTATCAATTAATAACTGAATTGAATAGACTAAATTAAGTACTAGTTATAGCACTGACGGTGAGCAAATAGGACCTGCATTGAGCAGACCCAGAGATTACAGAGTAAATCAGACAGTGAACAGCGCCACCCTGTGGAATTTCAAATTCATGACAAAAAGCTGTGTGGGCTCAACATTTCATAAGCAGGGAAAAAAAAATGACAGGTAACCTTGGTTTGAATAATTTTATTTTGACAAATATATATATATGTATGTATATATGTGAATGTGTTTTGTTTTGGGAGGGGCCTAATATGATGGATGCCGTGAGCCAAAACAATAAAAATCAAAATGAACACAAAATTAAACTGTGAAACAATTCATGCGTACATCAAACCAAACAAAACAGTGCTGGCTGTACCAATCACTTCATTCATAATTCAGCTGCTAATTTACGCTAATGTGCTCATTTCTGTTCAATGATTTGGCACTGTGATTATTGTTATTCTTTAGTTCTCAGCCTTAATCAGTTTGAAAAGGTAAATTTCATGATGACACTCTAAGAAACGGCATTCCAAGAAAATAAAGACTCACATTTAAAAATTACACAAAATATTTCAGATGGAACAAAAGTTACATAACTAAATCAATTTCATCTTTTTAAGATGTTGCAAGTTCACCTATACATTGTTTTTAGCTTTTATTTTGACTTCCAGCATCCACCAATGTGTGACAATAAAGATCAACATCTCGCAATAAAACTTTGATCTAAAAAAAAAAAAAAAAGACAAATAAATCATACTAAGCATTTCAAATTTGTGCCAAGAGAGCTTCATACAGCTTTGTGAAATGACTCTGCAGTTGGCCAGTGATGTATGTGAGTGTAATGACTTCAATAAAATTTCACTCAGGAAGTGATGCAACCGAAGTTCTTTAAAGTTCCTGAAGATACTACGAAACTTCCCGCAATGAAGCCTGATGGAACAGTCCGTCATTCCAGACACCCCGTCCCTCCGCGTTCACGAGCTAGGGGTAGGCTTTCATATGAAGGCACACAAGCGATTAGTCCTCAGAGGGGAACTTATTGTTAATATTATTCTCTTTTTGGCAAGACGTTGGTCCCAAAAGGCAGTCCGCTTAGATAGATGGAAATTTCAAATTGACAGCATCAACATAAAACTGAGAAAAAGAAAGAGCCAGAAAAGACTGGTAAACTCAAACACAGAAAAGAAATTAATTACATTTTTAAGTATACAGCTCTTCTGAATTTTCTATTTTTTTTGTATTTTTTTTTAAGAAAACATACCTACGGCATTTTAGATCTACAATATAATAGTGGGGGTACAGTGGGTATAGGTTTCAAACTCAGCAGTACAAAAACAAATGGAGTCATAGCATAGTCGTGGGGGGTCAGATGTGGAGCCCCTTTCCTTTACAACGGATGCAGCTCGGAGAGCATTCTCTGAGGCTGCTGCGCGAACTCCTGCAGAGCTCTCCTGCCCTGCCTGAACGTGCTCTCTCTCCTCGAGAACGGCAAGACCACTAGGATCCGAAGGAGACTCTCCACGTTGCTGAAGGACCTTATGTCTGACACCTTCAGGGTGTCCAGCGCAGTGCTGGGCAGGTACAAGTGAGCTCCCATCGAGTTCGTCCACTTGGCCTTCCACTTCTGTGCCTCGGAGGGGAACGAGGCCAAGTCGGGGAGGTCCTCCTTGAACATGCTGACCAGGCCCACGTCTACACAGTTGTTCTCCGTTCTGGACATGACGTAAGGCACGACCTGCAGGCAGCGCACGGCGTCTACGACGCGCTCCGGAAAAAGCTCAGTGACTTCAGCGATGGCGTGATCCACGGCCACCCGGCTAATGGTCTCTCTGTAATGCTCACTCAAAGGTTCCAGCAGTGCTGGATGGAGCAAGTGGACCTGTAGCTTGGAGGCTAATGCTACTGCCTCTGTGAACCAAGTCTGATGGTGAGAGTCCAAGTTTGTCTTCACTTCACCGAGTGTGACGGGCAGGACAGGAAGGTCGTTTACAGCGTGCAACATGTCCAAAGGCTTTCCTTGCAGGCCCTCGCTTAGGGTTTTGGTGATGCTCAAGACGTACTTCAAGGCCACCACTGTGAATATGGTCTGGAAATCTTGGAGCGCGTCGTAAAAGCGCAGCACGTCTCTTCTCTCCGGTCCGCTCATCTCATGCCTCATTTCCCCGAGACAGAGGGTGATCGCCTCCAGGAGGTCCACCACCAAGTCCAGCGTGTCGTGACTGCGCTCCCAGTGTTTGCAGTTTAGCTTATCCCTCAGCTCGTTGCCCTTGGCCTCGTCCTCCGCAAACAGACACATGATGGTGTCGTCCAGCCGCGCCTGCCGCTGGACGTCCACGGTGAACCACTGCAGCAGCTCCTCCAGCAGGTGCCCTCGACAGCCCGCGACCGCCGCGGGAGACGACCGCGCCAACCACACATTGAGGGACACGACGGAGCTGAGGGTGCAGATCACCTGAGGGTACCTCTCGGTTAATAAGGCCAGCGCCAATTTCATCTGTGCCCCCACGGTACCGACGCCCAGCAGGGAGAGACCACGGCAGAACGCCATGTTTAGGCCCCACTTTTCTGACAGAACTGCCTCCAGGGAATCTGCGAAAGCTTTGAGGTCGCTACTGAGTGGAAGGAACGCTAGAGTCTCCTCGCACTGAGTGTCCTGTCCGTCCAAATACCTGATGCAGATGGGAACGTGCGTCTCAGAATCGATTTCCACATCCTGTTCAATGATGACTGTAAAGAACTGCGAATGCCAAAGCTCTTTGAGGATTTCCTCTCGAACAGAGGGGCTGTAGAAGGACGAGACTGGTCTCGGCACAACACTATTCTCAGAGGATGCTTCCACCTTGATAGCAGGATGGTCGTCTTCCATTTTCACTTGGAGTTCATCATTGTCCCCTTCTAGTTTGCAAGAGCCATTGGTTTCCACTGGAGTCCGTTCTAAGGGAGAAAAAAGCAAGGTATTGAAATCCATAAATGGGGAACCTTTCAGTATATGTAGAAAAGCTTTTTGAAATTTGCATTTCAATTTCAAAATGCATATAAAATGTAAGCCTCTATGTCTTACCACTTTTCAGTTTAAAACGGTCCATTCTCTGCTTCACCTATGAATAAAACAACAATTAGTGTACATGGAATGTTACTGCCAATTAATCCACCACCTTGTGACCACAAAAAGCAAAATGTAATGTAAACATACTTCTTGTAATACACACAAGGGCTAACATCACCATATAATGAAGCTGAAGACCAATCTACTAATTCAGTGTTATTCATAGGTGTGGTCAGCTTCTAATCGTATCTCAAATATATCTTATGTTCGGTGCGCAGTTTTGCCTCCTACTGTTGCTAAAAATAGACAGAGCCTTGTAATAACTCCAGTAATTAAATAATGCGCAATGCAAGTGCAGTCTATAGTTACATTATTGTTGATTCACATTATTTGATCTAATTATTCTGACATGAACGTCACACGTAAGTGGCATTACTTTGGTAAACAATGCTGTAAAGGTGATGGTTTTGTCATGGTCTGCATAATGCTAAATAGAGTGGACAATCATTGAACATCATTAGGCCTACGTGTTTGTACAAGAGCTGCCATACATTCCTAAAGATTAACAAACTGGACACCAAATGACTTGGCTAGCTGACCACATTTTAAGTAAAAACACTGTGTCTGCTGACAGTAAAATACATAACTTAAAAATATGTTTTGCTCAGACTTATAGAAACAAGCTAAAAAGGCTGTATGTCTGTCGAAAGTCTTTTTACCTTTGTAAGAAACGACTGGCTCTCTGGTTCACTATCAATGCACTTGTCAATGATTTTCTCCAGCAGGTGAAACACAGGCTGATGAGTGAGCAGCATCACCGTGTCGGTCCGGCTGCCCCTACACACAGTGTTCTTGAGCAGCCCTTTTAAGGAGTTCAGAGAGCTCTTCATCAGGTCACACTCCATGCTGACGCTCGGCAGGGCGGCCACCATCTTCAGCAGTGTGGTCACGTTAGGGTGGCTCTTGGATTCGGGGTGAAGCAGCGTCTCCGAGATGGAGGCCGGCGGGGAGATGTCCTGGTATTTCTCCCTCCACACCGTGGCCCAGGCGTTGAGATCGTCCTCGGCCATGTCTGGTTCCGGAAGCTCATCTTGGAAGGTGAGGTGGATCTGATCGGGCGCCTCCGGCACCACTGGCGGTGGGCAACAAGTGGGAAGCAGAGAAAGCACCCTCAGGGCTTTCAGGTGGCCATCAGAAAAGTTGTACTTCATTTCCTCAATCAGGCCTTTAAGAACTGGGAGGGTGATGGTCTCTCGGTAGTAAACCTCAGGGGACTCAGCCAGACCAGCAGCCTCAGGGAAAACGACCAAACCGGAAACTTTCGCAACGAGCTGCATGGCTTGTTCAAACCACATTGAGTGCAGAACATCGATATTTTCAAGCATGTTGCTGAGGGTCTCCGTGATGAGCGGGATCTTCTCCAGCTCACAGACAATGTCAGCAGGGTTTCCACAGCGGAACACAGTGCTACAGTTCTTCAGGGGGGCGCAAGCGTTCTTGAGAATCACCAACGTGACCACAAATTCAGTCCCCCGAACGGCCATGGAGAGGATGCCAGCGTGGAGCGCCATGCTGCTGCTCCAAACACCCTCGCTGTTGGTGCTCACGGAATCGAGACAACTCAGAACTCCCTCCAACGTGTCCACCAAGGCGTCAAAGAAGTCCTCCCTCTTCCTCCACCTGGAGCAGCAGGTTTCAGGGCTCTCTTCGAAGGCCTCGCGTGCAGTGTTCATCAGGCCGTCGACCGTCTCGGCAAGCTTGCTCTCCAGTGTGGGTGACTGGTCAAAAAACTGCAGCAGGTCGTCAGCAATGTCAAGGAGAGTAGACATGTGGTCACACTGCAGACTTCCTGCCAGCCAATGGGCCAGTCCACATGACTCACTGGGTGTGACTACAGCAAGAGGGTAACTCTCCAGAAAGTCCAAAGACAATTTCCTGAGGCTTTGACTCTCTGGGCCTGATCGCATGTATGCTTGGCCACGGCAGTAGCTCATTTGCAGTCCCCAGTCATCAGTGAGGGTCTGTGAAAGGGTCTTGGCCTGAGAATCTCCCTGACAGCTGTCACTCAAGGGAAGAAAACCCAAAAGTTCTACCTTTGGTGAGTAGTCATGAACATACCGCACAAACACCGGCAAGTACCTCTTAACGGCAACCGTGACCACCTTATCAATGATAACGGAGAAAAAAGGGGACTCCAGTACTTCTTCAAGAATGGCTTCGCGGATGGACTTGATGACGCCTTCGAGGAATTCCTGGTCGGTTATGCTGGAGCCTTCGTCGTCTGCCTGCGACCAGTGGCACAAACTTAGCTCTTCAGTCAGAGCGTCCTGATCATCCCTGGGGAGGCTCGAGAGCAACCTGCCCCTCCTTGCCAGGCGTGCCGCCTGTCGAAAGAGTCTCTGTGCGCTCATCCGATTGTCTCCGGAGTGACCGTTGGTATCGGCGGCCTGCAGCACCTGCTCTTCCTTTACGTTTGTGGTAACGCAAGGGTCAAACTCCTCTCCTTCCTCCATGTTGTACTCCACTATGAAACAAAACACAATGAGGCATAATTATAGCATTCGTTTTCTTCCCAGAGGTATACATTATGTTCCTTTTAATGTAATCACAAAGTACAATTTACTGTAAAATTCTCTGTAGTCCAGCAGTTTAACAGGTAATTTGAATAAACCTATGATTAGGTTTTGACCAGAGATATTCCAGATCATGAGATATGATGACCAGTTTGTCAGAATTAATTTGGATTATTTCCTCTTCTCTACAGTTGTTTTACCAGTGCAGTTTACAAACCATACCTCATCAGACAAGCTTATGTTACAAATAATCTAACCATTTCATTGCATAATTCATCCTTTCCACCACCTTACACCTTTGGAGACATATAATCTTACCTTCAGTATTTATCTCAGGGTTCTTCATTATACTTTTAGATTCTTTATCCTGTGGATGGAAACACATTTTAGTACAAGGACCTGCAATCGTATTTTTCCATGACATCAGATACAGCATGTACTGAAAAAAGGGCAAGAAAAACGCTTGAAGGAGTACTGATAAACTTACAAGGCAAATGCCCTCCAAGGTCTTGGGTGTAACCTTCAAGCACTGTGTGACCATCCTGTCCAGATCCCTGCTGAAGTTGGTCCCAACCTGCAAAAGGGCTAAACATGGAGTCCTATCCTTACTCAGAGTGTTTTTCAGGTAGTCCTGGTACATCTTGTGACGTGTCGTCTCACCACAAAACTCCAACGCTGTGCTAGGCAAGACACACATGATCCTCAGAAGTGTAGCAATGTTTGCAAAGTACTGCATGACAGGCAGTCGTAATGTTTGAAATATAGTATCTGGGATGGTGACAGACACCATTTTGGTCTTCCACTTCACCCTCCAGCAGCTGAGTTCAGTGGAAAAGTTGTCTGGGTCGGGCAGGTCGTTGACGTAAAGAGGAGGCTTTGACTTGAGGATCTCAAACATGTAGCTCACAGTTACTGAGCATGGAACAAGTGACAGGAAGTTCAGCGCCTCCTTGTGGTCATCAGAAAAATGGTCCTTCACAGCATTGATGAGGTTGTCGACCAGGGGCATGCTGAGCGTTTCTTTGTAGTATGCTGCAGGCTTGACCATGCCGTCCTTGGTTGCAGCTGCACCCTCAGGTAATTTAATCTGCACTCTCAGGCTCTGCGCGATGGCACAGGCTTCCTCAAACCAATTCTGATGGAAAACTTTGATGTTGGTCTTCACCCTGTTCAGGGTGGCCACAATGCCAGTGATCTGACAAAGTTGTGAAGCAGCGCTGAAGTGGTCCTTTTGCAACCCCGCGCTTAGCTCCCTGGTGAAGGAGGATGCATTCTTGATGGCCACCATGGGAAAGATGAAATCAAAGTCCTGAATGAGACGAAGCAGAAGACCAGCTTTGCTGGACTCTGCATCCTTCCACCGCTGAGGTTTGTTGTGGTGGATCCTTTCAAGACACTCCACCAACGGCTCCAGCATCTGCACAAAGACCTCGCAGCTGTCATGCTTCTCCAACCAAACCGAGCAGAATTTGCCTTGAAGCTCGTGGATCTTCTCAAAGCTCTCCCGGAGGCCGATCCCTATGACCTGGTCTAACTGTTTCTCTAGCGCAGGGGTACTGCCAAAAAACAACATGGCCTCTTCCAGAACATCGAGCGCCCTTGTAATTGAGGGAACGGGAACTGTTCTTGACCACCACGTGTTGAAGGAGTAGCAGGAGCTGTAAGTGCATATTGCAAGAGGGTGCTTTTCCTGGACTTTGCAGGCAAAAGCTTTGAGTTTATACGAGACCTCGCCTGAGCCTAAGTAAGCCTGCCCTCTACAGTAGTTCAGGTCCAGGCGCCATTCGCTGGTCACCAGATTGAAGAGCCGCTCGGACATGGCCTCGCAGTCAATATCCGTCTCCACAAAGCCCATCAGCTCCAGCCGCATGACGTCAAAGTTGTCGACAAACCTGAGGAACAGGGGAAGATAGTCCACCTCTCCCATTCGGATGACGCGGTCGATGAAGAGGGAGAAGAAGGAGGTCCCAACTTCAGACAGAATTCCCTCCCTCACTGCATCCTCGCACACCCGGAGGACTTCCTTCATCTCGGACTTGGACACGTACTCCGTCCCTGCCTCCGTTTCCTCAGTAGCCCCCTTGGACTTCTTATTCTGGCTGCTGTAGGCTGCAGTTACTGCTGACTGTAAGGCTGATTTGAGAGCTTCTTTGTTGGTTTCAGGACAATCTTTCTGTCTGTGTCTTTCCGTGTCCACGGTTGATAACACCATTTGAGTCTCTTCTCCATCACCATTTTCATCATTCTCAGGTGCTAAAGGAAAGAAATCAATTTCTGTTAGAATAGGTAAAAAGGTAGAAGGTAAAAAATAAATATGACATTTTAAAACTAGACATTGCACAAGACTTCCACAAACAATAACTAAATGTAGCTACCTGATGGTTGAGTCTCCATTACTTCATTGTCCTGTTGAAATACAAATCAAATGATCAGAAATAAGCCACAACCTGAATAGCAATAGCAACAAAGTTTAAAAAAAATAAAATAATAACAATCTTTAAATTATTTACCATCTCCAACACCTGTAACATGTCAGGGTGTTTTTCAACATATGACTCGACCATAGCCTCCATGTTCATGTGCACATCTTGATTGACATAGACAAATGCCCCATTGCACAGTCTCTGATCCACGGGGGTTTCCCTCATGTAAGTCTGGTACCGGTCCAGAACCATGTCATACTGCCCATACACATCAGCCTCTGCGTTCACACACGGGATCGTGCCCAGAACCCTCAGCAGGCTCTGAACGTTCGGGTAGAACCCAATATCTGGTATTTTGAGCGTGGCAAACACCGTGGTGGGCAGGATCCTTCGCTTGCTGGCGTGCCTCCACTTCACCTCCCAGCAGCCCAGCTCGTCGTAGAAGGTGTCCGGCCGCGAGAGGTTGTTCAGGTTGGCGTCGGCCACTTTGTCTCGGCGGATGCTGAAGTTGTGGTCTGCCATGTAGGACGGAACCAGTGACAACCAGCGCAAGATTCTCACCATCTCCGTGCTGAAGACCCGTTTGACCTCCTCGACGAGGTAGAGCAAAACCTTCCTGCATAGCGACTCTCTGTAGTAATCCTCAAGGGCTGCCTGGGACTCGGGTGCATTCTGCAATTTCTCTGCTGCGTCCTCTGGTGGAATGACCGTTACGCCCAACTTCTTTGCTCGGCCCACTGCATCAGAAAACCACTTTCTGTGGTGTATGTTGATCTCCCCCAAGTACTTGTTGAGTAGCTTCAAGGCATTGGAGATGGTATACTGCAACGTGCTGCTGATGCTGATCGTTCCCCTGAGACTTGGGTTGAGGATGCTCACACAGCAAAGGGTGTTCTTCAGCACCACCAGTGTTATGATGAGGTTGAAATTCTTCAGCGTCTGCTTCAGCCTTGCCACCTGCTCGGCGGTGTCGGGCTTTGATTCCAATTCACTGCTCATTTTCACTCCTCCCATGGAGACCAAGAGCGGCTCCAGGATGTCCAGCATGGTCTGGAATGCATTGATGCCATATTCCCAGTGTCCCTGACAAGAGTCTTTGATCCGCTCGACCTCGCCTTTCATGTGGCCGTAGGACACGGAGATCTGCCACTCCAGTTCGCTCGCCAAAGTCGGCACCTGCCTCAGCAGGGTTGCCACCTCCTCGACGGTGGTCATCGCATTCTGGATCGAGAGCATGGGCATAGAACGGATCAGCCACATGTTAAAGGCATAGGGGTCACTCGGTGCCAGCACAACCTGCGGGAAGTCCCTCAATATTCTGCTCGACAGTTCCTTCATCTTCTGACAAATGGCACCTGTGGTGAGGTACGTGAGCCCGCGACAGTGCTCCATCCTCAAGCCCCACTTGTTCCGGATCTCCGACAGAAGCATGAAGAACAGACTCTCGCAGTCCACGTCGCACGGTAAAAATCCTATGAGGTGCTTCTGAGGGAAGCCGGCGTCGGTGACGGTGCGGACGAACATGGGGATTTGCTCCTTCCCTTCGATGACGGCAACGTCTTGCAGGAGGACGGAGAAGAAGCGGGAGTGCCGCAGGCTGATCTGAATCTCCTGACGCATGAGGTCCTCGCCGAACTTCATCACCTCTTTCTTGTCGACCCTCTCGTCGCACAGGCGGTTGGGCTCCAGCTGGCTGCCCTGGCCACCCAGTGGACCTCCTGCACTGAGGGAGGGGCTGTTCCCAATGCTGAAGCCAATGAGAGCCAGTGTCTCCTTGAAGTGGAGCTTGAGGATTTCTTTGCCCTTTGAGTGGGGGTCATCCTTTGCACCCATGTCATCCTGCAGTGGGTCACAAGAGCCGCTGTTCTCTCCAGACTCACTCTTGACATCCACATTCAGCTCTTCTAGGTGACCATCTGTGGGAGAGAAATGAATGCTGTTGTTTACATTTAACACTTCTATTTGAAACACATCTTCTATTTGAAACACATCTCCTATTTGAAACACATCTCCTATTTGAAACACATCTCCTATTTGAAACACATCTCCTATTTGAAACACATTTCCTATTTGAAACACATTTCCTATTTGAAACACATTTCCTATTTGAAACACATCTCCTATTTGAAACACATCTCCTATTTGAAACACATCTTCTATTTGAAACACATCTTCTATTTGAAACACATCTTCTATTTGAAACACATCTCCTATTTGAAACACATCTGTTGGAAAGAGTGAATAAAGTGTTACACACCTTTACATTTCTTCACAGCATCAGGCTCTCCTGGAATCTGCAAAGGCATTTCAACATGCTTTTAGCATATGAGGTGTGTTTTTGCACAGTTTGTCTATTCAGATGTTTTGGAACAAGCAGTAATCTATATAAATAAACAGTTATTCAAATACTATTGCATCACATCAGTACTTCCTTTTAACAAAAAGAAGGTATTCAGTATGGAAGATTAATCAAATAGCTTTTTCTATGTTTTGTGACCTAAAACATTCATGTTTCATAACCATTACCAGTTAAATTTTAATTTAAGTAGTTAATTTCAAAGCAAAAGCTGCTTGACTACACATAATAAGCTCCTGAGTTGTCCCCCTTTTCCTACGGCGTGTACTCACAGGTTCTCCTGGACGTTTCCTCCTGTAGGTCTGCGGTTCCTGTTTACTTTTGATGTCAAATATAGTCGGAATTGCCCCATCCTTCAAAACTGCCTTGGAATCACCCTGAAAGAAATATTCGCAATATATCCCTTTAATGTCCAAACAAACACATATTTTCAAACCATGCAACAGAGCAGCAACATCAACACTCAGGATACTTGCCCTTTGCAGAAATATTTTCCTCAAAATCTTGCTAATGTGGAAAAACCATGGTTGATTTTTTCAAATACTTTGGTTCTTAGTCATTGCAGTGCAAACATGAATAGATTTGACCGAAAGAACAAAACCACACACAGGGTCAGTTCAAGAAAAACCGGAGTGCTTACACGAACACCCTGTGATCATGCGTGCGACTCAAAACAAACACGTCAGGCACAGATATCTACTTTGGACCTCCATGTCTTACATACATAGAGGTGTATGCAAAGGTTTGGGCACCTTTGGACAGATGACACCATGATGTTTTTCATGATGAACTTTCTTTTTTGTTTTGAGAAAAGGAGTAAATACAACAAAAAAAAAAAGTTAGCAAAACACTAGACTATCTTTAAATGTTTATTCAATGTTATTTTGACACAGAAAAATCAATAGTAATTGTGGCATGTGCCCAAATGTTTGCATACAACTGTACCACATAGCATGTTAGATTAGCAACCGAACTACTAGCATGAGTGATAAATATCAAATATCTGATCATCGCAGCAGCCATAATTTCCTCAGAAGTAAGCTAGAAGTGTTCAACATCTGATCTCTACATTCCTTAGACCACAGAATAATCTGGATTGAATGAGGACGATCTATTATGATTAAATTAAAGATTTAAGTTAGGACACGGAGCTCACTGGGATTCCCAGGAGGGGTGAGACACACCTGAGTCAAACTATGATGGCCAAAATTAACCAAAGGGAACTGACTGGTTGCTTGTGAGTGCCATCAAACAAACGTGCTGAGTGAGGAGAACAACTAGATTAATTGGCTTCTGATCAGTTCAGATACAAATAAATATATCTCTGCAGATACACATACATTGTTATCGATAGACAGGTACTTACCGTCTGACTCAACAGGGAACTATCAAAGTGTTTTGCACATAGCTTGTAACTCTGGTGCAACTGTTGAGGGGTTTTGGTCCCAAGATCTGATCTGTGACAGTTATTCAGCCATCGTTTACATCTAGAAGGCAAAATAAGAGGAGACAAGAATAATATTGTGAATATCAGAAAATATAGGAAGGGTTTACTGCAGAATTAACAGAAGGCCAAGGCCCTAATAAACTGGAATTAGGTGCACCATGCATCACCGGGGGGAGGGGGAGGACTGGTTTTAGATGCTGGGATGGAAGCTACAAAATGAAAGGATCCCATTTTTAAAAAAAATGTGAATTCGCACAAACAACAGAATAAATGTTTATACCTATGTACACCCATCTACTCTATTGTTACAGATCAAAGTTTATTTATGCAGATAACTGACAAGATTTCGACTTGCAAGTGAATCGACCGGCGCTATCTTTAAAGTATACGAGGAACGCTAGCAAACAGCTAACATGCTACTAAAAGTGCGACTTGGAGAACAACTTTAAAAAAGCAGGCTATAGGGGCAAAGTCTTCCAACAAATAGTTACTGCAAAAATCAGGGATACGTCAAACAATTCTTACCGTTCAGGATCCAGAGGAAAACTAAAGAAGACAATATCTGACTGATCTGATTTCTGGTTACAATTCGCTGCGGCACAGCAGTCGGGCATTTTGGGCTGCATGCACTCACTCAATGGTTCAGAATGATTTTTTGCATCGCACAAGATCACACATAGCTGACTCGGCCGATCGCCTCCTCTGCAATAGTCTGCTCCTCCGTGTTTAACAGCGCAACAACAATCACTTCCCTTATACTTTATGAGTTTGGGACTTCATTAAGCAAAACTTGATTTTTTTTCCTGAGGTCTGCCTAGTTTGGTTTGTTCAAGCGACTGCAACCAGGAAGGACTCTAGTGCAGAGCGGAAGTAGAAACGCTTCGCCTGAATGACAGTGTTCTGGCCTGTTTGCAAAGGTTATACGTCTAATTATCGAAATGTAACTGTATTATAAATTATATTGTAAAGACTAAATTAAGAAAATGCAAATACAGTCAATACTATCAACAGTCTGAATAAAACTACCATCCACGTTTGAATGAAAACCTTCCCTGACCACGAGGCACTTGAGAAGGGTTTTTGGTATCACGTGTCCTAAATTGTATTGGCTAGTCCGCCTTCATATTTGCATTTCAGGATGGAGCCTACTTCTACACTGGGGGGCGCTATTCAACTGAATATGAACCAAATTAGTGTTGGTTTATGTTTATATGTTCCAATACCTCGCCCATAGTTTAATAACCATACTTAATCATATTTAAGCTTTTAAGATGTTGATGCTGTGCTACTGATTAATTTCCCCTGGGATTTGTAATCTAATCCAGTCTATTTCTTGGTATATTTGATACTGAAACTGTATGCATAGAGGCGATGTTAAAACACACTGTTATGCTTCTTAAAATTAATGCAAAGTTTAAGGCAATGCATTGTAAATGTGCCACTCGCTGTGTTATTGGTGGCTTATTTGACCCCATTTGAGATTAAAATCAAAGGAGTTCAGCCTAAAAGAAGGAACGGAAGCTGTCCAGTATCTGCCCGTAGTGACTGAGCAGCGGCACAGGTTTCATGTCATCATTGTGGATCCCACCTCAAACGACATCAGAGCAATAGAGTTCCCACCATGTTAAGATGAACTATTCCTCTCTTTTTAATGATTTGTAATGCCTGCTTCTTGTTGTACACTGCTAAAACTTTTTTCAGGGCTCCTCAACAACACACAGGTTTGATGGACATATATAAAACTGTCATCCTTGTTTTGATTGTTCTATTTCAGGGGTACTCAATAGGCGGACCGCGGTCCGGATCCGGACCCAGACGCAATCAAATTTGGACCGAAGCCAAAATCAACATTCTAATTTAACCATGATCCAAGCGAGTTTTCATTGGTGCGTGATTTCGCGCTATATATTTTTTTCCTACTAGATGTGGTTTCTATCTTCCGTGTCCAATCCAGAGGTCCAATCAGGAGCTGTAATAACAACATCACTATGACAACTCACTCACTCAATGTTGGCCGCGAGCTCTGTGGGTCACGCAGGTTGTGTGTGTCAATGGCAACAATGCGGGCAGATAGATTTGTGAACCGTATCTTTTTTTCAGCAAATTATGGCGTTCTTTAAACCCGACAAAAAACGTTGATTCCAAAAATCGCTAATTTAAGACAGAGTGGACTGACAAGTATGCATTTGTGCTGCCTGTGGGGAGCACAAAACCGATGTGTTTAATCTGCAACGAGACGGTTGCCCTTGTCAAAAGTGGTAACGTGAAACGTCACTATGAAACAAAGCATGCACACTTTGGAACAAAAATACCCGCAGAACTCTGAGGTAAGGGGCAGAAAAATAAATCATCTGCAATCATACCAAGCAACATGCAGTGTAATAGTTAGATCAGCCACACAACAAGAGCATGCATACCTCAACATACTGTTGTGAGTCTGCCTTTTCAACCATGAATATGGTGAAAAACAAATACAGGAGCCTACTCACTAATGAACACATACATCAGTGCCTCCGCCTGGCCTTCACACCTTTTATGCCCAAGTTTAAACCACAAAAAAAAGTGTCACCTTTCACACAAATAAGGCCACATCACCTTTTGTGCATAGTTCAAACGTTTTTGTTAGAGTTATGTTTCTGGATTTTGACCGTCACTGTTCCGGACCCTGGACCGAATGGAAATTTGGCGAGTGGACCTTTTGGGTTTCTAATTGAGTACCCCTGTTCTATTTCATTTTGATTTAATTCTGAACTTTGCAAAACTCTCAATTTGAGCTCTTAAAGACACAGTCTAAGATTCGTTTTCAGTTTTGCGTTGGGTTATTGGTTGGCTTGGAGTTTTTGGCCCAAAATAACAGCTAAATGACCATGAGGAACAATTAGCTCAATTTGACAAAATGTCTATGGGATTGGAATCGCAGACTGTACCTTTAACTCCCTCTCTACCATGCACATGCAAAAATTACAATAAAAGCTAACTTAACTTTACTTGACTTATTGTTTCAGAAATACATTCTTGTTTTTCATAAAACATATGTTGTAGGAAAGTACAACTTTTGTGTGGTCAGTGTGTCGGAGAGCTCTAAACAGACTGAGGAATATGAAGGCACCATGACACACGTCATGGTTTTTGGTCTAGTCTTGGAGTAACAGTATCAGGTGTGACGTGCAAGGGAACACATCCAGCATGCCTGATGGACATCTAATCATCCTCCTACAAGCTGATACTCCATTGTGTCTTGGCAGAGATTCACCTCTGGGTTTGTCAGAGGTGACCTCTCACCGTCCCTAGCTATTCAATCTGAATCATGTCGAGTGAGACGGAGACCGAATCTTTGATTGCCAAGATTTAATCGAGGAATGCATTAAAGTGAAATTCGATTAGACGAGGGGATAATCAAATAATGGAGAGTTCATAGAAGTTGGTTTTGTGTCAGCGAATCAACACGGTCTCTGGGAAAGTTAAGGGAACGGTTCCAAGAATCAGGCATACAACTGGCGCCTGAGAAATATGCCCCAGTGAATACAACTGGGCTGTGCATTTGCATAGGCAGATGTTTGAAATAATGCAAGGATAATTTAGGCCTTGTACTTTACCCATGGATCTAGGCTGTTTGGACCTTAAAAGTGGCTCTGCTTAGATGGGAAAAAACATGCTGCAAAGCGTGAAAACATGCTGCAAAGAGTGAAAACATGCTGCAAAGAGTAAAAACATGCTGTAAAGCGTGAAAACATGCTGCAAAGCGTGAAAACATGCTGCAAAGAGTGAAAACATGCTGCAAAGAGTAAAAACATGCTGTAAGGCTGAAAACATGCTGCAAAGAGTGAAAACATGCTGCAAAGAGTAAAAACATGCTGTAAGGCTGAAAACATGCTGCAAAGAGTGAAAACATGCTGCAAAGAGTAAAAACATGCTGTAAAGCGTGAAAACATGCTGCAAAGAGTGAAACGTTTGAGGGAAAAGAAATGTATCTTCATGCACTTTCATTAGGTTAGTTTTTATTATCCTTTTTATCTCAACATTGCCTCAGTTTAATTCTTGACCACTTTATTAAACTCGTAAAAGTAGTTGTTTTCTCCCTGTGTGCATTTTGTTGTGTTTGTGGGGGTACGTGTGTGTGTGTCTGTGTGTGTGTGTGTGTGTGTGTGTGTGTGTGTCTGTGTGTGTGTCTGTGTGCATGTTGCATTATGCGTGAGGGAAAACCATCAACTTGAGAGTAGTCTCTCGGGACTGTTTTTGTGGGGGTGTGTGTGTGTGTGTGTGTGTGTGTGTGTGTGTGTGTGTGTGTGTGTGTGTGTGTGTGTGTGTGTGTGTGTGTGTGTGTGTCTGTTTGTGTGTGTGTGTGTGTCTGTGTGTGTGTGTGTGTGTGTGTGTGTGTGTGTGTGTGTTGCATAATGCGTGAGGGAAAACCCTCAACTTGAGAGTAACCTATCTCAGGACTCCACTGCATGGCATCCACCACTCGTTTTCCCCTGAGGCAAGTGCATCTCTCCGTCTCGTCCTAAATATGGCTTGTGTAGGCTTGCCCGAGACGGAAGAAAGCCCAGAGGAGATCCCTCCGTGTGGTAGCCTGTTCACTGGGGCCTCATCCTTGCTCAAATGTGAACACTTAATTAAGTTCACAGCTGATGCTAAACAACTCGGCCCACCCCAGTGCCTATCATGGTACTTAGTGTATGTGGTTACTATGTGCCACTTTTACTCTTGTGGCGCAACGCCCACGCTCTCTTCCCACCCAGTCGTAATTGTTATTTACCTCTGAGTCATTTACCTCCTTGTTTCACCTAGTCCACCTGTGCCTCACTATGTTTCCAGTTATGTTCTTTCATGAAATTTCAGTTTTACGTTGTTGTAAGTGGGAACGTTGTCCGTTACTAATTCTTGGTGAAGTGAAAATTCATGTGGACAATTCTCATTCGGTAGACTTCTTGTACCTACTTAACTCATTTAATCTCAAACGTGTTGGCAGCCCTCCTACTCACAAGGCCGGTAAGGATCTTGATCTCATTCTGTTGCGCAACTGCACTACAGAAAAGCTAATGGTCACTCCTTTACATGACTCTGATCGCTGGCTAATTAGATTTTCTGTGTCTCCTGGAACATCTTTGAGTTCCTCCCCCTCCTGCAGCTTCACATTGTCGTGACCTCAGACGTCTCTCAAGCGATGAGATCTCCTCCTTGGTTGTATTTACTCTACCTACTCTGACTTCAGTCTTGTCACTAGGGGCTAATGATGCCATTGACACTCTTTGCTCCATGCTGAGCTCTTGTCTAGGTACTGTATGTCCTCGATCCATAACACCTGCTCGATCGAAACCCTGACACCCTTGGCTTACTGATAATATTTGTAAAGTACGAAAGAAACTGAGCTAAAATGGCGTGAATCCAGAAATGCCAATGATCTTCGTAACTGTCAGTCTCTTTTATCTGCCTTTTCCTCAAGGTCTCGGCTGCCAAAAAGGCATTCTGCCAAGAAAAGGTCAACAACACCACAGACAGTAGAAAAAACTATTTTCTACATTCAAGAATCTCTTTAAACCTCCATCTTCGCCATCGGTTACCTCCCTCTCTGCTGATCATTTTGCAGTTTTTTTTTAACTGGAAAAAGTTGCTGCCATTAATGCGCAACCCTCCAATCCTCCTAAATGGGTTTTTACCTTGTCTAGACATTGGAGCTGAATCACTGAATGCAGTCTCCCCACTCAATGAGGAGGAAGTCTCTACGCTTCTTCAACATCGGCATCCTACAGCATGTCCTCTGGAGCCCATTCCTACCACACTTCTCCAGTCGATCGCCTACAATTGTACCTGTTATCACACATGTAGTCAATGCTTCACTCAGTTTAGGAAACTTTCCTACAGCATTCAAGCAGGCTTGGTTTACTCCTTTGCCTGAGAAAGTTTGACTGAACCCATCTGATGTTAAAATGTATAGACCTGTCTCCCTTCTTCCTTTTTGTCAAAGATTCTTGAAAACGCTCTGTTCAAGCAAGTTTCTGATCCCCTGAAGAATATGCTAGATCCTAAGGAATCTGGTTTTGAAAGTTGTCATTCAACTGAAACTGGTCTTTCATCTGTGACTAAAGCATTGAGAGCAACATAAGCCTCTGCTCAGTCATCAGATCTGATTTTACTGAACTTGTCAGCAGCCTTTGACACAGTGAATCATGACACTCTCATGAAATCATCCATGGTTTCCAGTGAACCATGACACTCTCATGAAATCATCCATGGTTTCCATGGTTTCCAGATCAGGGCCAATTCTCTTGGCTGACGGATACCCACACGTGTTGCTATTGCATCCAAATTAGCAAACTTGTAGCAATATTATAAAAATGAACTAAAATGAGTTTCAGCTAAATCAAAACATTTGATTTGCCTCCACTCATACTGTTATTGTCTCATGCTGATGAGATACAAGATCAAACAAAAAGTATTGTTTTTAAAAGAATATTCCCAACGGTCTTGATGCATCATAGATGGCTGATACAGTCAAGGATACAAATGAACATTTTAACATCAGATGGACAACACCTAACCTCTGGACAAGACCTGAGCTTGGTCTAGGCATAGACCCAACTACAGCGGGCAGAGAGTCAGCCTCTTATTATGCCTTTGGACACATCATTTCCCCATTAAACAGTGTGCCTTTTTGCATTTCATCATCCCATATATATTGCCTTTGACATGGATACTTCATCAGGTGTGTATTGGGCATCACATCCCCTCCTGAGGCACAGCTGACTTCTTTTTGATTGGCTGAGAGACATCTGAGATGGAGCCCGCAGAGGACACAAGCCCTCCATCATAGTTAGTGTTCACATCTTACTCCAGATATTTATGTGCCTGTCCCCCCCTTCATATTCTTTTAATCTGCGCAGGCAGTTCTGAAGGCAAAGATCAAGGAGATTAACACACAACCTGTGGTCTATTTTAAAGTGGCAGCTCTGACAGGATGAACGCTGCAAGGTGAAATGGCAGGGACATTAACTCTAGATCACGAAGAATAAAAATGTCACTTGTCTACCGGCCCGGCCGGCCCTCGTGCTTTACTCAGATCAGACGCAAAGCTGTGACACACACCTAGCACCTACCCATGATCCTCTGCATCGGAGGTAAATGTACACACAATGATTAACCATCAAAGAACGTTATAAACTGCTCGCCCACACACACACAAGAGCAGCCACACACACACACACACACACACACACACACACACACACACACACACACACACACACACACACACACACACAAGACTATCCATCCCGTTGTTGGCCTATCAGAGAAGAGGCTGTCCTCCCGTGGGCCAGACTCTGTGAGAACAACAACCAATTAAGGTCTTTTATTGTAGAGGGCTCAGTGCGACTAAATGGCCCTCCGTCCACTTGGCTGATCACCCAACACGGGACTAACTGAGCGTGAAACGGGCAGCATCTGCTTATCTGCAGATCTGTGGAAGCGAAAGGTGCGGGAGGGATGAGGTGCTATGCTGGACAATGAGAGAAGCCTGCTTTATAAGAGACGCTTGACATTACTCTCTTCATCTGTGTTGGCTCATTTGGGTTGTGGTGTGTTGTCTTCTCCAGTTCCCAGAATGCATTGAAGTCGTTCATCATTTTGTTTTGTATCTTCCCATACTGCTAAAGACCACAAACTCTGTGACCTGCTTTGACCAATTCCCTATATTTAAGTGGATATATAGTGCTTGCTTACACAGCTGAGATTTGTAATGGTGCAATAACATCTGTCTAATGAGCTTTAATGATTTGATTGAGAAAAATGGTCGATGTAGACTCATGAGGGCAAATCTGGGGTTTTTCCTCTATCTAATCTATGTGAACTACACATGTTTATATGCATTACATCATGGACATCCAGGCGTTTTGGACACAGTATTCATGTGTCTGTTTAAGCTGTTCTCTATCACAGCAGATAGTGTGAACAAGAGTAACATTTTGCTAACTTTTTGAAAACTAAGACATACAGGGCCTTTGCCCATATAACGACTTATTGATGTGCCTATGTCCGTGTGTCCATGTGGTAGCAGCAGGAAATCGGCATAACAGTAATTTGCAAGTAACGAATACAGTGAATATTCTATTTTAATAGTACATGAGTTCACACAAATCAGTTAAATTCAAATCGGTTTTACATACAGTACATAAATATTAACAAAACATGTACGGTAGATATTTCAATATTGAGTTAAGAAGTAGGGGTGTAAGAAAATATCGATACACTTGAGGATCGCAATATTATGTTTTGTTACACTGTATCGATTCTCAAAAACACATATAATACATTTATTTTTAATTAATAATTTACATGCAAAGATTCAGGGCATACAGTGGTTGTGCTTAATCCCCCGACTACTAGACTTCAGACATTTGACTCTTCCACTCCAACGCAACAACTTCACCCCTGACCTGGGCAACAAAACTTGAAGTCTCCTTTGTTGTTATCCTCTCTTGTTCTGTTAACGCTCTTACTCTTACCTCTCTGAAGCTCCCTCTCCAAGCGAGGAGTCCTGACTCCCGCACTGAACTTTCCTGTTATGGCAGAGACTGGAGAGCCCGCCTAAGATACCTTGTTAGTTAAGTACGCTAATGGAGAGTAAACATGTTTATTTAGCTCAAGCAGGAAGTCTAATGGCTAGCAACAAGAGCAACAAAATGAGTTAAAAACGGCGGCTAACCAAGCAAGAACCAAGGAGCGATCCGTTTCTTCTGAAAGAACCAGCACAACACCGACCACAACATCGAATTCGCAACCACTAACTCACCCTAACCTGGCTCATCGTGAACATTGGAAACACAGACAAAACAAAGCCAACATGAAGAAACCACTTCCCTTTCATGGACTGGTTATGAACATATAGCGAGCATAGCGTAATCTAGCGCGCATAGCATTATCTAGCGAGCATACCGTAATTTAGCTAGCATAGTATGATCGTAGTATGAGATGGCTATGCATCGGACTGCTTAACTTTGTCACTGTTCATTCATTGATTTGGTTGTTTTCTGAACTTTATTGTAGTTATTAATTAATTATTAATCAGAGTTCCAAATGTATAGTTTATTATATTTTATGAGACTGATAAGACTAATTTGGAACTAATCTTTTATTACGACCACTATGGTGGTCACCACACTTTGTGTGTTTCACTTAATAGATCTGTTGTTGTGTTGAATGTCTGATGCCTGTCCAATCAGGTGTCACCAACATTTTATTGGTGCCGTTGTCAGGATAGTACCAACATTATCTTGGCGACCCTCCTGTGGAAAGTGTTAACATTTCTGCACCCACATGTATTTGGTGCCCATCCACAATGTAACTGCACAGCATATGTATAAGGATGGTGTTTCATTATCCAGATATTGAAATGGCACACAAGAACCACTGCAGTCACCTGGGTTGGTATTTCTTATTTTTACTTACAGTAATAACATATCTCTATACATTTGTCCTGAAGAACACAATTAAGTCAATGTATAAAGACTGTTACAATGTTTATTTAAGTATCATTGCATTTTATTTTCAGTTTAACCAAATGAACTTGAGCAATTAAAAATAAATGAATATAAACAATTAACACAAACCCTTGTTTAAAAACACCCTGGATTATCATGAACTACCTCCTTGCTGGTGAGAAAATGTCCTGAAATAATGTGTTGTTTTCACTCTTCACTCCCACCGATTGCTTTAACTCATTACATACCGCACAGTCCAGCACTCCTGAACATACATACATACAAAACGTGAGTCAAATAATTACAAAGGTTATGTACAGCAATTTTAAATCATACAGCGTGCTGGATAATATACAGCACGTCATAAAATATCCATCAGACAGTGTTATGGTCAGAGTCTATAAACCAATGGGTGGCTTCTTGACTCACTGTAAGCTTCCAGGCACAGTTCTGTAAAGCACTTTGAGGCAATGATCATTATTAATTATGTTATATAAATAAATAACATTGAAATGAAGTGAATGTTTTTTCCAGAGATAATAAACGTAGCTGCAAGCTGAAATAAATGGAATCAATTATTATAGTGTCATATGCATCCACCAACAGACCCCTGGGCAACAAAATAGTTGGGTTGGATGATGAAACTGGCTGGCATCAAGGGCATCAAGGGCAAGCAGCATTTGAAATTTGAAATGAAGTGCCCCACTAGGTGGCGCTATAACACGAAGTGAAGAGTGTGAGTCATGACAATGAAACAATACTATGTTGTTTGTATTGTGGATGTCATTACATTGAGACTGAACCCATATCATCATCTTAAATATATGGGTTAATAACAGGATTAACTAGGGAAAGACCAAATAAGGCACTACAAATACACTTTTAAAAATTATTTACAAGCTAGCTGCTTTTGCTAACCCCAGTGTAGGGACAGAGAAACAGTCAGTCAGTGTTAAGAGTTAAGACACCTCTCTGGTTTGTGCTACTATCAGCTCCAGACTGAAATCAAGTCACTACCCAACTGAAGGAGCTACACAAAGACACGATGCAGGAGGATGCATGAGGTTTACGAGAGAAGGATATTTTTAGTTTGAACTGATGGCCTTCTGTTTACCTCATTAGTTTTGCGTATTGACTTAGTTGATCTATTTTTCAGCTTAAAAAAAGAATTAAAAAAAAAACAGTTCCAAATGGGTGGGTTCAAAAATATTGTGATATACTGTACATTTTTCATTATCAACAATATGAAATAGTTTTTCATGATAACAATTTTGGGTGTATTACTACCCAGCCCTAGGCAAGCACCTGTGACATCATCATGGGGTAAAAGTTGGAGTACAAGTGTGGGACAGGCCTCCCAGGGTGGGGCGCGGACTTACAGCAAGGCACATTTTTTTTCTCACTGTGAAACAGGAGCCTGCCATGTAAAGTTTGGGAACCACTGGTCTAATGCATCTTCGTCCATGAAGGTGTCAAGGAGGACTGACTCCATGTCGCACTCAAAGTGCTCGATGGACATGCCATCCAGGTCGCTTGGCAGCCTCTCGGGCCGGCTGAGATGGCCTGGGTGCTGCTGGCTTGGTCTGGGCCGAACAAAGCCATTCCTGTTACTATGGTGCACTAACGGAGTCCCACCCGAGTGAACCATTGGATGGGCCTGCCCCAGCTGTGTGTATGTCCTGAGGCTGCCCAGACACCCAGTCCCATCGCTGTGACCCAGAGGCTGAGGCCCGCACCCGTTCATGCCGAATGTAGCTGGGTTTAACTGCCTGTGAGGCTGAGGCCCGCACCCGTTCATGCTGACTGCAGCTGGGTTTAACTGCCTGTGAACCTCCTGGGGATACTGGTGAGGGATCGTGTGTGGATGGTGGTGAGGATGTGGAGGCTGGGTTGGGACAGGGCTAGCCATCTTCCCTTCATGTCCTGGGCGTCCCTGCCCACTATGGAGAGGCTGGAGACCCCCTCTCCCCCCACCACCGGCATGGCTGACCATGGTCTCCATACACAGCAGTGGGAGCTCATGGGAGGTTCTCTGGGCCTCTGGGTTGCTGTAGTGGCCCAGGAAGCGAACCATCTCAGCAGGCCTGACCTTTGGATCTGACAGAGGTCGCATGGGGACCGGGGTGAAGCTGTTCATAGGTGTGTGGGTGTAGAGGCTCTTGGGATACTCTGGAGGAGGCAGCCGTGATGGGGCCACTGGGGGCAAGGTGTAGGGGTGGTGGTAGACGGTGTTGCTTTGCATCATGGAAGAGTCGTGCGACGTCTCCTGCGGCTGGATCTTGGGCGAGAGGAGATTGAGATTGTTTAGTAGACCCTCCATCATGGAGTTGGCAGAGCTGCGATGACCGAGAGAGCCGGCCACCTCAGCCAGGCTGGGCAGTGGAGTCACCATCTTTGCCCCCGATGCCACCTGGTAACCCAGGTGTGCCTCCGCCCCTTCGCCCAAGTCATCTGGCTCGGGCAGGAACGGAGAGTGGCATCGGCTCAGGGTACTGGCGTCGGAACTGGCACGGGCCCGGAACGAGGTCCACTCCTCGAAGGTGTCGTTGCTGTGGGAACTGGGACTATCCCCCAGCCATGAGGAGTACTGGGAGACAGGGCTGCTTGTGTTCTCGTCCATCACCCCCTGGACGGACACCTGGAAGGACAGCAGAGTACAGGTTGGCCTTGTGTTCTAAAGACCATTATCATTGAAGACTTTATGCATGCTATGTTGCGCATTAATACTTGCGATAATTTGAATCTGGCCCTGGTTTAATATACAGACAGATTGATACAGAATACGTTTGGTAAAACAAGGCACAAACAGCCCAATTAGACCCCTTGTACTCACAAAAGATGGGAGAGATTTGACATATCAGATCACACATACAGTAGACTTGCCCAGTTGTCTGTGTTGTCAGTGTGTAACCCAGAGTACTGTAGCCCCTTTGTCTTAACCTCTTCTACCCTGCATCTCATTAACCTGTGTGTGACCTGCGTCTTCTTTTATCTGCGTGTGAAGCGACGCTGAACACTCCCTGCACCTTTTTCTTGGCGGCTCGTCCGCGGCTCTTGGCAAACTTGTTGTTGTTGTCCATGGAGGCGGCGCGTCGGCGGGGAGGCTTGCCGCTCTTGGTCCCCTCGGGGTTGACCATCCACCACGAGCTCTTCCCCGTGCCCTCGTTCTGAACGCGCATGAAGCGGCTGTGGAGGGAGAGGTTGTGTCTGATGGAGTTCTGTGTGGGGGGAGACAAAGACACATACAAATGCATGAGAGCACTTTTTCGCTAACTCTTTCACTAGCTCTTCACCGACAATACCGGGGATACTGATGCCTGTAAAACATGTAAAATTAAAACATGTAAAATTAAAACATGTAAAAGGTTTAATCTGTTTAATCTTTAATGGTTAAACAAAAGCAAAAAGGTAAATATAAAATACTAAAAAATTATATTTCAATGTACATTCAGAGCTGTACAAAAACCAAACCAAGAAAATATAACCAATCTCCCAGCTCTTGGCTAGCTATTGGCCAACTCCTCATCATCTCAGTGGACACCGCACTGAACATGGTATTAAGTATTAAGCGTTTTGTATGAAAGCACTATTTCTACTGAGC
>NW_024880297.1:0-25001 GCF_900700415.2 Clupea harengus
GCTTTACCTGATATTTATTACTTTTGGGCTACAATAACCTACAAGAATGGCGCACTGTGACCTATTACCTGTTCTTTATTGCTCTCAAGTGCAGGAAGGACCTCCTGCACCGTTCTCTCCACAAGGACACCCCCAATCAACCGATAACACTTACGAGTAGGATCTGCCTCTCTAAGAGCATCAATTGCAAGACTGGGGAAGGAGAAATAATTTAGAAGGTAATTCAAGGTGTAAGCTAGTGGGTAAACACATAGCATAATAGTCTGCTATATCAGGTATCCAAACGTATGGTAAGGCAAGGCAATTCAAGTTTATTTATATAGCACAATTCATTCCATTCGAAATTTCACATAAAAGTTGAAAACACCAATCATAGTAAACATTTCTGAAGAATTACCCGTGTACATTGATTTCCATCTCTAGTTCCGCTGCTTTTGTTGCCATGCTACGCTGTTCCTGGCGAAGTCGTTGAAAACCAGCCGCTACCTGTCTTACAGAAAAGCCGACGAGGCTCCCTATTGATAAGTTCTGTTATCCCATACAGAGAATGACACCCCTCATTATATCTCAATCAACCTAACGATTGACGATTAACGAATAACCCCTTGTATTTCATTTAATTTACAATAGATTATTTTCACAAAGTGACAATAGGTAATGTATTTGATTAGGTAGCGATAGCTAGGTAAACCACTGGCTACATCAAGAGTGGTTTTATTGACAGTACTAAAACCGCATGCAACCGGTGACAAACTGTTTCTCAATGCTCAGACACATGCGCTCACATCTCAGTAACGTCAATTAAGAGACCTGTTCAGCAGTGGGACCGGTTTGTTTCCCTCCGGAGTTGCTAGCTGTGGTCCCTGCCATACTGTTCTTACTGTCGTCGGTCGCTGCCATATTGGCTGCCAGAGGATTTGAGGAATGAAGTGTTCAACAAACACAAGGGTGAGAAAATAGAATCCAAACCACAGTAATCTTACCTAAACCTTATTGTGCATGGATAATGTATGTTTCACAATTAAGATAGTGGATTTGAATGTTGTACTAACATTACATTATTCAGTAATGCACAACTCAGTCAGTTTGTCTCAGTTCTTTCATTATCACAGTGATGATAGATTAAGTTGCGTTTTATTAAGGTGGTCCACACAACATAAAAAATAGCCTAATATACTGTAGTAACATGTTCAAATACAATTTGCTGTCATCAGATTTACAAAACTCTACAACTGAGTAGGTATGTCTGTTTAAATGGCTTCTGGTAATTGTTTAATAATTGGTGTTGCCCCTTTTGAGCTGCTGGATCTTATGGATTTCAGGGGGGCAATTACATGGCAGCCTTCCTGTGGTAGAGAATAAAATAATAGAAATGATTGCAAATGATTGTACAACCTTTGCTGTTGCTTGTCAAACCTATCTTAGTAGCAAGGCCTATATGATGGGGCTTGGACCTCTGGATCCTGAAGTAGGCCTACATCCAACCTAAGTGCCATACAGTAGGCTATGCATTTGAATAAATAAGACAACCGCAATTCGGCAGTTATTCAGGTTGTCCTGGTGTTCTTCAGACCAGAGCCCAACTTTGAAATAGCTAAGGGAAGTGAGCTGCTGTGATTCCCCAGCACTGATATTTTGTGCACTTCCTGCCTGTGGTTACAGTAGCATGTTAATTTACCAGAATATGATCAAATAGTCCCTCTTTGTTGGCTAGTGCAAGAGGACTGATACAGTTTGAGCGCACACAAAAGGGCACTCGTCACCCTCATCTGGAAAACCTTTTTGGGAAGCACAAGGAGAAGTGATTTGCCGGAATGTGTTGTTTTTAATACTGTCTCCATAAGGGTTTAAGTATTTTTTTTTTTACAAGTTTACTTTTTACAGATAAATGTGAAGACAGTTGTGTGCCTTTGAACCAAAGATGAATTGGCCTATCAGTGGTATTACAACTGCACATTTTAACTTTCATTTCAAGTTAATTTCTTACTGATTTTAGTGTAGATCCTGTGCCTGTGTGTTCATGAGATAGTATGGCCAGAAGGGCCACATTGTGGACAACTACCCAGCATGCTTTGAGGGCATCAGGACAAGGCCTGCCTCCTCCCAGAATAGCAACCGTAGGTCATAATTCCTTCTCCACCAATTGCACCTCTGCATTTGGCATTTGTCGTGTTAACAATTGTTAAAGCCAGACTCATCTGTCAAACATGTGATGGTGAAGTGTGAAGCATCATTCTGGAGAGCTGCCAGTGTCCAGGGGCAGGCCGCTGTACTCCGCCACAGGCAATGCCAGCTTCCCAACCCGACCTGCTCATAAACATTTCAACTCCTTTTGATAATGAAATGGAAACCGTCCTGGCAATAACGCAATGGACCACTGAACAGCTTCAGCTGTTGGAGTATAAAAAGGAAACATCTGAAATAGAAAAGTCACCTCCACAAAATGACCACTATAAAACGTTTAGAGTAATATACATGGCAGTATTTCACCACTGTACAGCTTCAAAGAGGAATAGCCTTAGCATTATAGCACCAGCTTCAGTTGGAGTCAGTCACCCACACCAAAGTTGTCAAATCAAACCATGATATAGGTAATGAGATCAATACATCCTTTGTATAAAAGTCTTTGATTTGCTAATCATTTGATTTGCTGATCATTTGATTTGCTGTGCAGTGTATTTACAGTTATTTCTTGTGTACAAGATTAATATTTTTTCTCCAGTTTGTATGTTTATATCATTAAACAGCTGAAAGCAAAAAGAGATATAAGGTATAAGTTACACCTGATATAAATGAACCTTGTATATCTGAAGGATGACATTAAAGATCTGTTCCACGCCTCATCTCAAAATCTATATATGGTCTCTTAGAGAGTTGATGCTTGACCAGAAAGAGGAAAAATGAAAAAGTAAAACAGATGGAGTGCTTGGTGTCATGGTTCCCTTCTTCACTTAACTGCATACATCAAGTGCTGTGTGACAAATATCTTTTCACTTGTCTATTGGTTAAGAAGCTAATAAAAAAAAACAAAAGACTGTTTTCGTTTTACTAAATGTTATTTCCTTTTTGTTCACAACAAGATTTTTATATATTTCAGTGCTATGGGTGTGAAGCATGATATTTTACACAAGTACATGACCCTTCTGATTGACTCACCATTAAACTAAACTTTTATAGCCTCGATCCAAATAAGTGTTGCATGCAATACAGCCAGACAGCTGCTAGAGGGCACTAATACTCCATAGTTGAATTCCCCGAAGGCAGTAACGCCTGAATTAGAGAGACAGTATAGTTGTCCTGAAGTTCTTACTATTTTCCTTCTATTTCCAATAAAATCTTCTTGTCTGGACATGAAGACATCATGGTGGCACGTTTTCAAATGTAGACCGACTGTACTGCACTAGACTTTTTTGTTCAGGTAGGACACAGGGCTGGACTAACTGAAATAAACAACACAGGAGGTATACATAATATGTCTTGTTTCAAAATGATATTCTTAAAAAAGTGTACTTCACAATAAATCAGTCAATCAGTCAGAGTTTTTCTATTTACACCACTACATCTAAACATGGGGCTTTGTTGTCAATAAGTCTGTCCAATGAGATATGTATAATCACTGATTTGGCCTCTGTACATTGAAAAATAAAAAAGAATACAATCCATTTCAAACACACAAATGCACTTGTCTCTAATTATAATAATTACAAGGATAGCCTACACAAACAATAGTCAGGGCCATACCCTTATCCTCGCCCCCAGAGATTTCCACAGGATTTTGTCAGGTAAGACGATGTCATTAGTGGAAAACAGCAAAGCACCATTTGTGGAAGTGTTTGTTTAAACCCTGCATCTCCATCTACTTGAACTGTTTTTGTGCAAACACTCGGCTCTGTTCTCTGGCTCAGGCCTGTGTCTTGGCCGTGCTTGCTTCTGCGGGCTTTGACGCGCTGAACCATCGGTAGCAGTCTTTTCTCCCTTTGCTGCGTGGCTCCACGGCACAACTGGTACAGTACACGATCCCCAGTGCCAACATGACAACAATGAACACGCAGAGTGGTACCAGGAGGGCCACGAGCAACCAGCTTTTGTCGTGTTTCCGCTTCCCACCGCCTGGTTGGTTCTCCGCAGCGGACCCTTGTGGTGGGGAATCTTGCGGTGGGGAGGGAGATGCCCTTACTCTGTCACCTGCCTCTTCAGACAGGAATACCTCGTCTTCTCTTAACCTGGGTGAGGAGTTGTCTGGTGATGTGTGCGAGTCTACAGAATCACTGTCAGCCACCTGCAAGGGCGTGCCTGAAGTGACGTCCACCTCAAAGTCAAAGGAAGGAGTGAGGATTTCCTGAGTGAGGATTTCCTGAGCTGGCTGTACGGCGTACGGTGCCTGTGTTGTGGACTCTTCTGATGGGCTGTCCGTAAACCAGCCCAGATCAGTGGGAATCCACTCCAGATTAGGCAACTCAGTCAGCCACTCCAGAGGTGTGGGATCTATCAGCCAGTCAGGCATTCTGGGAGACCAGGAGAGTTCAGGCAGCACATGGCCCATAGTGTTGGCTGTGGGTTCAGTGGGCACTGTTGCGGACGTGGTCTGCGTGTCCTCCAGCATTGGCCTGCAGGTGTTATAGTCATCCTCCAGCTCATATCCTTCTTCACAATGGCAGTCAAACCCTCCCATGTAATTTTGGCATATTTGCTGACAGCTGTCCAAGTTTTGGCACTCGTCAATGTCTTGGCAGCGGACTGGGTCCTCGGGTATCTGGGTGTAGCCGTCAGTGCATAGGCATTCAAAGGATCCAGGTGTGTTTATGCAGAGCTGTTCGCAGCTGTCCTCCTGGCATTCATCCACATCCACACACTCCCCATTCTCATCAGCCCGGTAGCCCTCCAGGCAGCGGCACTCGAACGTCCCCGGGGCGTTAACACACACCTGTGGGCAAGGCTGCTGCTTGCACTCGTCAATGTCCAAGCAGCTCTTCCCGTCAGGTGCCAGGAGGTACCCATTCGGACACGTGCAGCGATATCCGGTGGCCGTCGGCTCACAGTGAAACTCGCACTGAGTACCGAGGCATGAATCCGTCTGCTGACAGCTCTGCCCGTCCTCCTCCAGCTCGTATCCGGCAGAGCATGCGCAGTAGGAGTATCCGTCCGCGTTCAAACAAAGGTGCTCGCAGCCTCCGTTCTCGACCTCGCACGAGTTCTCGGGGGCGTCTGAGCAAAGTGGTGCCTCCTTCGACCAGGCCACGGTTCCGTCCTCCTTCAGCATGCACAGAATAGCCTGGTCCTCCTTGGTGCCCTCTGGGCAGGGCAGTGTGGCCATGGAGCCGAAGGGGATGTGGGTTAGCAGGGTGCTGATCAGGTTGAACGGCGTGGTGTAACGCGCAGGCCCTCCGCCTTCACTCTCCAGTACCGAGCACATGCCACGGTATGCAAAACGGCACAGGAAGCCATCCACAGCCAGAGCGCAGGAGCCGTCCAGCCATTTGAAGTTGTCCCGGTTGCTGCGGGATTTATCCGCGGTGTTGTGCGTCATGACCACACAGCGAGGGGCGGCACAGGTGCTGGGCAGGTCGTCCCGCTGCCAGTTTGTGTACTCCGTGTCCTGCTCGCCAGTCGTCCAGGTGAAGCCCCGCAGCGGGCGCGTGGCCGAGCACTGGCGGGGCTGGCGCTGGAGCCCAATCCACAGGCGTAACCTGACCCGCTGGCTCCGGGGCTCCGTGGAGGAGAGGAGCTCGTGGATCAGCTCTGCCTCCTCTGCTGTCTTCACCGTGGCCAGGTTGCCTCCTTTCTCCTTGCAGGTTCTCCAGGAGTCCCGAAAAGTCTTGCGCTGGAAGTAGACGGCGTAGCAGCCCTCGCCGTTGCAGAGAGCATCCTGCTCCTGGAGCTCCTGGCTCTGAGCCCCCAGTGGGCACCAGCTACACAGCAGGGCCAGCGCCAGCAGACAGGGGTACACAACAAAATGCATTCTCCTCTGGACCCGCTTCCCCACTGCCTGTCCGACTGGCTGACTTCCTGGCTCGCCTCTGTCTGTGGATTTCTCTTCTGCAGGGGCAAGAGAGGTCCTCCTCAGCAAAGTACTCTAACAGCCGCTAGCAATCCTCCCTGCAGCCGTCAGCACTGTTGCACTGAGATGGAACTTTCCTCTGGTTCTCCTCTGGAGGAGAAAAGGGAGACAGAGAGGGAGGGCTACAGACGTTTGTTTTTGGAAGAGGGGGGCGGGTAATAACAGAGTGTGAGTCAAGGTTTTTTTTGGGGGGGAAAGGGGGTCGGGGCTAGTGGTTTCCCCAATGCCGTATGGTTTTCATAAGTCCATTTAAGGAAATAGCTTGTGACCCTGCCAAAGGCTGCCCTCCCCCCTCCCCCGTCCCCAAACCACACTACCAGCAGCATCCCTACCACCAGCACCAGGGTATCTGCTGAAGTTCTTCTCGTGAAGGGTGTGTGTGTGTGTGTGTGTGTGGGCACATGTGTTTGGTGTGTGTGTTTGTGTGTGTGCGTGCCTGTGTGTGTAAACTAAAATGCAGACAATCCCTCTCAGTTCCAAGCCAGGTAACAGTCACCCCCACAAAAATAGAGCGAGGTTGCATTCAGGAAAATGTGTTTTATACATCTAGAACAAAGGCTACAGGGATACAGTGAAATCAAGTGTAATAAAAACAGTCTGGTGCCTGCTATGGAAAAAGAGGACAAGAAATATGTGGTTTGGATTTCAAACTGACTGGCTAAAATGTAATAGGATACTGTAAGAGATACTGCTGGAGGAGAGGTATTGGTTATCAGACACAGTCTGGACCGGAAGCAGTATAATTAAGGATCATGCTAAGCACAATAAATCTGGTCTCCATATCCTGGTTTGGTCAGTCAGAAGCTCAGGCAAAAATAATAGAGCAGTTTTTACTTGGGTCTTTTTACACAGCCGTTCAAGGATTTTCGAAGTAAAATCCACACATCTTACTCTTGCTAGAGTGGACCACAAACATTGTCATTCTGAACATGTCAAATCCAAATGTAAAACAGGATACAGTTGAGAGGATAAAGAATTTCACATGGTGTTGCAATTTCTTTATTTGCTCTGAACCTTTAAATCAGTGGTTTAATATTAGAAGCACACCTGACCCCGCAATATACCATGGGAAACGAAGAGAGACTGGCTCATGGGTCTGGAAGTGTGTTCATGCCAAACACCAGTAGTCTAAGACTGGCCAACTGTCAGAAAGTCCAGGCAATAGCTGCTTTTGTTCATTCATAGTCTGTAAATCAAAAACAACCTTCAAACAGGGCTCCTCTTCCTCTCTTGCCATTGCTCTCTCTCTCTCTCCCTCTCTCTCTCTCCCTCTCTCTCTCTCTCCCCCGCTCTCGCTCTCCTCTCTCTCCCTCTCTCTCAGCAGTAAGCATTCCTGGTGAAGGGCCCCCCAAAGTATCTTGTTTAAAGCAGCACCTACCACTTCCAATTTAAACAATAGCATTCTTGTACAGCCATGAATCTCATGGCTCTGCCTCGCTATCACCAGTTCAGCTGAAAGCGTCTGTCAGCTGCAGCACCCATGTGGGGTACGTTAAACACACGCAGATGTATCTACATTACGCTGTTTAACACTAGGGGTGAATTTATCGTTTGAACCCAGCTCTGCAACTGAGGTGATGAGAATGGTAACGTTGAGAAACAAAAGTAGCAGCAAATCTTCTTTATGAGTGCGTGTTCATCCCCAGAGGACACGGCCTATGTGTTCCTCCAAGGGAAGCCTTTTTTTGATTTCCCAGATGTTGACACAAGACCACACTAGCCACATCTGTCGTGTAGCCCTGTTTGAATTAGTATCTTTCCACAGACTGAATCAGGTTTTCCACAGTGAAATACGGGTTTGATTGGAGCAGATCATTGGCATTGACAGTGTTAAGATTAGGTAACATTTTTGATGGTTTGAATGGAAAGAATTATTAATATATGTAGACATGGAAATTCCTTGTGGAAAATATTTTACCCAACCATGTTAAACCCCATTTAGACTTCAGCCAGTGGATCGTGCATAGTTAAACTGGTACAAAAAAGTCATGTCACAGACAACAGTTAGATGAAGAAAAGGGACTGGTTTGTAACAGTAGAGACTTTTTGCACTTCATCCCAAGGAAAACTCATAGAGCTAGCCATAGAGGAAAACATGACGGAATAAATAAATGACTAGTCTATAAAGTGAAAGGAATTTTAATAGAGAGAGGTTTTAGCAAGACGTTTTAGTAATTACTTAAATGTACCCAATGAAGGCCTTGATCGGTAAGATGGACTATGAGCAAAAGTGGTCTCAAAAAGTAAGAGTAGAATTAAAATAGTAGTAAATTGCAATATGGTATGTATCTATGTGTGTATGTGTGAGAGAGAGAGTGCATGTCTGTGTGTGTGCATGTGATTTTGTGTGTGTGTTTGTTGCCTTGCTTTCCCACTAGCTGGACGTAAACACTGTTGCCCTGAGGAAAGAGTGTCTGTGACCACCACAGGCTTTGTGATGTGGCGATTGCATGATGCTGCCTTCTAAAATCCAACCAATCAGGATAAGGAGAGATCCAGACAAAGATCGTGTCCATGAGGCAGCCAGCATGCAGGGAGATGATGCTTGGGAGGACAATAAAGCAGCGCAGCATATTTGTTTCACTGTTGAGTGCCAAAACAGCACACTTCACAAACGCAGAGTACTTGCTGACTTCTTCAATAGATAACTAAATGTGAAGTCTTGTGTATGAGGGGGGGAGGGTGGGCACACAAAGGAGCATTCAGAAAAAGTATCTCATAGAAACAACAGCAGACGTGTTACACAACAGCCTATTTCCTTTTTTTTTGACCTGTGGGAGCACAACAGTCTGCTGTTACTGTAATTTCTCACAAAGAAACCCAAACAAAGAGTGACTGGCAAGCACGATGACTACACGTCGCTCTATTACTCACATCTTTAGTAACCTTTAATTGACCTAGTCTAGTCAGGATTAGGTAATGCTGATACGGTAGAAGGAGAAGCAGGAGCTTCATAACACTTCCCAGAATACACAGTTATTTTCGAGAGACATTACTTCGCCTATGACTCAGCCCTGTCCCAGTTTTCCAGCTGAAATTGAGCGTTTGGCAGAGAAAGGCTTGAGTAATGTCTCTGCCACTCCGGCCATTGTTCTTAATGAGAAAAACTGCTGACTGCACTATTCTTATGATAAGCAGGAACAGACAAATCTACTTAAGTGCAACACAGAGTAGAGCTCAATAAGCAGCAGCGCCTCTATTCCAGTGGTGATCTATAACTCTATTTTTGGTAGCATGTTAAACAGCGTTTATGGCAGTTAACAAACAGTCCAAAAATTATTTCAAAGGGATGTTGGATGCGGTGCCCTGTGGCAGAGCGATCCCCAGTACATGAAGACGTATTGAATGGTGCCGCACTGTGGAACAGCTACCTTTTTCTGTTGGTCCAGACTGCGTGTTCGTCTCTGCCTCACCTGCATTACATCACTGTGTTTGCGGCTGCACTAAACAATGACTGTAAAGGCCCAAAGCAGCCCTCAAGGGTGTCTACAAAGGAAATGGCCCTATCTGATTAACGCATTCAGTGCACTGCAGATTTAGACAAAAAAATTATCGTTTTTCTTTTTTTTTTTAAAGCAACTTCCTGACCCAAATGTGCAGATTCTGGAGATGTTATGGGCTGGTACTCCCACAGCACGCTCGCCACCATCTCGTCTGTTATGATTCCTCCACCCACTGGCTGCTTTGGCACACCCACTACTGAACATTTCAGTGAGCAACACGCTGCCAATGAAATACTCTATTTGTTTCCTAATGTAAATAATTCGGACTTTTTGATATGAAAAGGGGATGGGTTTCGCTTGGGGAAATATTTACTTATATATCTACGATGGTACGAGAGTGATTCAAAAGAAAAAAAAATCATTTGTTTTACTTCACTTTTACTCAAGGACTGCTTATTAACGGAAGTGTCACTTTGTTTTACTCATACTATCCTTGACCTCTTCTACAGACAAATAGGCCCCAACCCTGAACCAATAGCTCTTTGAAGCCATGCGTAACACAGTGCCCCTGGGAATATACTCATAAAGAATCCCATAGGAAACAAAAAAAGTTGATAATTTTCAAGGGTGTAGAAATGTCAACATCCTGTGTCCCTGCCAGTGGAATGTTTTTAAAGTCATCTGCAGTCAGAATTAATAGGGCTCCTTGGTAACCTCTCTGACCTCGCACAACCTTTTTACCCCTACAAATGCTCCCGCTGTCCCCCTATGCTTTTCCTGCAGGCGTAGTCTTAAATGTGCCAGGAGGGTTGCTTGATATATTCACTATCCAAGGTTTCAGAATACCACTGCTAGCCTTTCAAAGTTTGATGTCTTAAAGTTCATAATAGTTATTCTTATGGTATACTCAGTCAGCCATCATGGAGAAACACTGGCTAATTCTTCTGAAGTAAGACATTATTCTAAAGTAATTAAAGCAGTTATTTTTTTTAAGTCACTCCCCAATGCATTCTATTCTACTTCCTCTTTCTGCTGAGGCTACAGAGGCAACAGCACACTGACTCTATGATAGAGCAGACTCCTGACTATCATAAATTTGCCCCTGTGCCAGAACTAAAACCCAAAAATCCATCTAGATCAAACTTTTTTTCTAGCTTCTCTTGCAGACAGAGGGCTAAAATTTCCCATTTTCGGTCCCTCGCCGGTCTCTTTCTCTCCACCTCTGTCGACCACTGCCTGGCTTTTCAATCAGGTTGCCTGGAACTTTGATCTATAAACTCTCACTCTGGCGGTCAGGCCAGGTACTGAGGAGACTGGGATGGCCTCTCTAAGCTTCTTTATTGCTTCTGCCCTTCTTTTGGCTAATGTCTATAGCATATGTTGCCCTCATTAGGACTGATGCTCATAGCATGTGCTCCATCTCTCTATGGACCTAGGCACTTTCTTGGGGAGGTTCTGCACACACGCCGATCTTTTTTCACTCTCCACTGAAGCAGCAGCATGTATATGGCAAGCTTGGGGGTGGGAGAAAAATGACTTAGCTTTTCCTCCATGGATGAAGAGAAAGGGTAATATCGCACATCACAGACCAAACTTTTCATACTTTCAATCGTTCCATCTTTGGATAGTGTGTTGGCCTCAGTCCTACATGTACCAGTCTCTGTATTTATGAAAAATGCCATTCTTTCTCACATAGTTCTGGTGCTATTTGTTGCAAGCTTCCCTGGGTTTGTTCAAGCTAGAGTTTGAACTGGTCTCTGTGGGCTCATAAGCAGAGTGCCTACCGTGGAGGATGTTTTCTCTCTGATGTTACCCTTTGGAGGATGTTTTCTCTCTGATGTTACCCTTTGCTAGGAATAGGCTATGAAAAGCTTGTTTTGAGGGGTGGTTTTGCTTTCAAATCCTAATCTGAAATTCCATTGGGTTCTGGACCTTGAATTCTGCAAAACCATTCTGCACCTTGAAACAGCTTGCTTCATTATGTTATAAATCTTCACCTGTAATGTAAAGTCACATCTGTCCACACACAATTTTCACAGTCTGAAGTATTTTGACCACCAGCTGAAGCACAAGGGTTAATGCAAACCATAAACATCTGCTGTCCAGGGAATAATTTCCCCCAGTATTCAATTGGATAGATATGCCTCCTCAGCAAAGCCATTGTCGGTGATAGACATGGTTTATACCAACCTAACCAAAGTAATCCGTCAATGAGCCCACTTCATTGTTGACACATAATATCGGAACTTGAACGACTTGGCTATAGGTTTTTTTTTTTTCAAACAAGGACTAAACTGAAGACTAATTTTACAGTATTTGTACAGATGTAATAGGTTATAGCGTTTGTTTATTGGTTGGAAGTGCCAACGCTCTCGACCCTGTCCTCCCTCATGGGCCCCTGTGCTGAAGGCACTGGCCACTGTGGTGAGTCATTAGACATACTGAAGCTATTAGCCAAAGCCATGTGGCTAACTAATTCAAAATACCACATTCCCATAGATTTTTCATCTTCTTAGAGGAGAGTGCTCAATTATCCAGTTTTTTCCCTTTTTCTTCCTTGTCTACCATAGAGCTCTTTGCAATGCCCCGCAGGGAAAATGTTACTATGGTCGGTTTTTGGGTTTTACTTTTTTTTTCACAACAGCCCTCATGAATGCCTCGTTCAAAACTGACACCAGACTAACTTGTCTGCACAGCAGAATGGGCAGAATGCTTTGGTGACCAGTGTTGAGTTTTGGGTTGACCAGTTTTGGGTTGTCTGGTCAGAGGAAAAGTTTAAGTAAAATGCAGGCTTTATATTCACACAATAAAGTTAACATATCAGTCGCCATCACCATTTACTTTCTGCTCCCCCACTCATACAACCACACTTCCTACATATATTTGCACAATTTCTAATTTTTAACTTAATTTAATATTCCTCACTTCTTCACACTTTAAACTGCTGCTAGCTCTTCTGTACTTAAATTGTTGTTAATTGCTGTTACTTGTTAATGTTATACAGTATGTTATAGTGTTATATGTTATATTCTATATGTTATATGTTACAGTGTTATAGGGTTAAATGTAATTTTTGGTATATGTTACTATGTTACTATGCTACTTTGTTATCTGTATCTACTGTCTACTGTCTACTGCGTAGATGTTGCTGGCCAAGTCGTAAGAATTTCGATGCGCTGAAGCAATTTGGTGTATGTGACAATAAACTCTTTGACTTGACTTGACTAACATTGTTGCTTTGTGTCACCAATGCAGTGTCTTACACAATGCAAAGTAGAGAGACAAATAAGATGTGCCCAGAGTTTGACTTAGAAACTGTAGCTCTTTCATTCCAAGTGCTGTTATACTAAAAATAAACATCTGCAGTAAGTATTCAAGAGTGGCTGCACAGTTAAACCCAGCAGCATTTGGTGTTGAGAAGGACATTCATTCTGTGTATGTGAAGTACTAACATAACCTACAATACTGAGTGATTTGGGATTTTGTAGACTATATCTGAAAGCTCAGGAAATGCTTGTACAAAAAGAAAGAAAAAAGTTGTAACAACACTCACATCCTCTTACCAAAAGGAAATCCAGGAGACGGTCATACAGTCATTAGACTCAACAACTCCCTGTGCCCTTGAAGCCAGAAAATATTTCCACTTGAGAAAGCGCTGGAATTTTCTGGCTCTCCCCTTTGTTTATTTATCTGCACCCCCTGGAGTCCCTGTAGAATGTTCTAGAGTGGTATTCTGGGTGTTATTCATAACACTGCCTTAATCAACACCGGAGTTGGTCATCACAAGCAAGAGCATATGCCGCTACCAGATCATACACAAACATATCTTATCATCCCCCAAACCTTCAATAAAGTTCACTCATCCGAGTAGAGGGGGATGGAGGTCTGGGGGAACGAGAGGCTTTGGCAGTCCAACAAGGATGAGAACAACTGCTGCATTTAGAGATTAAATCATATATTTGAAATAGATAGTTCAAAATGAGCTGAGCTTCACCATCCCTCCATGGGCATTGTTCAGAGTGATAAGTGACATAAACAAACCATGTCCATGAGTAATGTCTTCACCGTGAACTAGCCATAAGGAATAAGTGAAATAAATGGTGATAAGATCTCTCGCATTTATGAATGCGACACAAAAGACGGCAGTAAAGTGTTTGTGTGTGGGGGGGGGGGGGGGGGGGGGGCATTTTTGGGATACGGTGGGAGTAAAGATGTATCAAGTATTGATGGAGCACAATCTTGCTTGCCTCAGTATTTCCATGACTTTTGGTATAGCTGAGGGCTAATTACTTTCATCCAGATCCAGTCAAGCAGATGTTGACCCTTGACCCGTCCCGATGGAAACTTCTAGTAGCATTTTTGGGGTAAGAATCGCGTTGCACTTCATGGCAGAAGAAAGCACCATGTAGCACTGGCATCTAATCTGAAGGCCACTTAAAGACCGGTTTATCATCAAAGGCTTCAGGGACGATATAGTGGGAGTGCATCAGCATTTGTTTCCCATTCCTGTGTGTGTGTGTGTGTGTGTGTGTGTGTGTGGGGGGGGGGGGGGGGGGTCTGTAATTAAACTCAAGTGGGTGGCAAAGACTTAGATACCTGCTCTGTGGTACACTGTATTACAACTTAGAGGGTCAGCTTAGACTTCTCTTCAGTAAGTGTACATAAAAAAGTAGGTAGTAATTGCAAAACCAACTCTGACCACATAAAAAGTTTCATTGTATGACAGTTATACATACAATTTTTCACACATATTGACAGACTGCCATTTGGTGTGAACTGGAAAGAAATGACATATCCACATGTGCCCAATAAAAGGCATGTGTATGGCATGACAGGAATGAGGAATACATTACCGCCAGGCAAAGGTCCAGAAAATGGAAATGTCTCATGAAAGCTTCAATGTCCCCCTGCACTGCCGGAAAGTCCAAAAGCTTGGACCAGAGCTTCTGAATAATCTTTTCATCATGGTGTAAAGATCAAACTGTGAGGGGTCTCGTGTGGTTGAGGAGAACAAACTAAGCACTCGAGCTGAAATCGGATCCTCAAGTGCTCTTGAGTCCCACTTGTTTTCTTAAAACCTATAGACTTCGTTTAACTAAATATGCTATTCAAGTGATCATCTGTGTTTTCAGTTAAAACAATCACTCTTTCTCCCAATAGACATAGGCATATAATATAACAAGAAGACTGCATCTCTCTGCATCTGTTTTGAACTCTCTATAGGGGTGGGTCAGTGTGGAGCAATCCTGGGGCAACTGCACACAGAGCAAGATGGTAATAACTTTGTGCAGCCCTACGTCCCAGCACAGCTCCCATGACACGGCACCGAGACACGCTGCATTTAGTGTTTCCACCAGGCCTCCGGAGGACTCTGGAATTACACTTTCCTGGACTCTGATCCCAGCTCAGGAGCCTCCGTTTGCCAAGCACAGATGGAGGCATTCTCAGGTCGGGCGCACATGACAAAAGGGACGCAAACAGAGTCGGCTTTCCTCGAACCACGCACGCCCTTCTTGGCGTGTGTTCACCTCCAGCTAGAGAAGCGCACAGATTTTCTGTTTGTTTTTGGTCTGTTTTGCCACATCATCATTTCTGATGAGCTCCAGTTCACTGAGGGGCCTTGGCACTGCAGCGCTTGCCACCGACATCTGCACAGCACGTGCCTGACACCCAGGGAGAGAGTTGAAACAATATCTTCACAAAGTTTTACATTCCAGTCCTTCAAGAAAAACATGTACCTGGCAAAATCAGGCGTGTATGGGGCTCTTTGTACATTGTGGTGTACTGTTCCAAATTGCAAAAGACACGGGAATGATTTTGTTTTTTAATATATACCGAGAGGAAATGTCTGTTTTTGGTTTTGTGTGTTTAAGTCTTTATAAACTCTCACTCTTCTTTCATATTCTCAATGTCCATGAAAAGAGGTTCAACTTGAAGATCAGATACAGATACAGCACATAAAATCCCTATCTGTGATTCAGATTGAGTACGACTACTCTTAACTGAAACCCATCAAGAATCGCAAATCTGTAGTGTTAAAAAAATATCACAAATTCCTGGAGTGGAACAAACCCATCAACCTGCACTGGAAGACCAGGGGAGACTTTTTCAGAGTCTGACTTGACAGCTTAATCTCAAAGCATTTTTTCAGAGGTTTTGAACATCAACAACGGTGCTGATTACTACAGTTCTTACATTTTCCTCAGTTAAAACAGCGGATGGGATCTGTCAAGAGGGCCGTTGAAGGTGTATCAGTTTATCTTTACAGAACTTCCTGCTGCACAGGATTCATGCTTCAGATGAACTGAGGTTCCCTGGAGCTCTTGGACTGTTCACATGGGTTTTATCAGTACATGTCCGGCAAAACATTAACTAATCATCAGGTAAGGTCGGACTGACTATCTCCCATGTAAAATATTTCAATACATAAAACATTACTGAATTGTTCATATGCCAGGAAAGTTAATTAATCACGAGTTAAACTTAGCATACCATGCACAGGCTCAGGACTAGAAATGTGGATATTATCCATCAAAATAGTGTTGAGATGAAGTTATCTCTATACATAGTCCGGTTATTTGGTTAAACTTTCTGAAAACTGTCTATATATATAACAAATGACACAGCAGCGCAAAATTGCAAAAACAAACTTTTTATTAATAAAAATCCACATTTGGATTCACAGTTAACATATTGTTCTAACAGAAGAGAGATTTAACTGTTACCTGAAAGTGTTTAGAAAGTACAAGCCAGTATGCCTATGAAGGCAATATTCAATATATAGATAAACTGGTAACACTTTATTTGAAGGGTGAGTGCAAAGGACATTCATAAAACCATACATTAATGCTTCATTATACATCCAGGAATGCATGGATATTGATGCACGAAGTTACATTACTTTGCAATACTATAGGCTTTTTTCAAAATAAAAGTCCCCTTTTGCGAACATATTTTCCTGACGACTACAAATATTGGCTTTGCCTGGCCCTTTCTCTGTAATGCAAACTTCTGTTATCTGTGTAATCAGGCAACTCTTCACCAAAGTAAAAATAGTTCAGCAACATAGTCAAAATCAAGATTGCAATATTTCAAACAAAATGTCTTTAATTAATCAAATCTAATGCGCTAATTTTTGTGATTCATTTCTCATATTTAACGCATTAAAAAAATGAACGCAAGTGATGCACCTGGGTTTTGTTATTATTTCTGTCTATTTTTATTTATTTATTTCTCTCTCCCTGTCTTTATCATATACACTGTATACTGTCTACCTCTCTTTCATACATTGGAATTACTACCTCATATTATGTTTTATTTAATATATTAAAGCAGCAGTAAGGAGTTTTTGGCTTGGAGCTCCCCCTAGCGGCTAAACCTAACGAAACCTGTTGAAATTTGCTTTCCTCGTTTATGACAAACTAGCGAGTCAACAACTTTGCTAACACAGTCAAACATCAAGCAAGTGCAAGACAAGACAAAGCAGGACAGCAAATAAACTACTTACTAATCCAGCAGAAAGATGGCTAACTGTGAATCGAACTTGTATTCAAATGTGTCTTTCAGCTCTCGCCCACGAGTAAAAGCTGTTCCGATAGTGACTGTCAGTGTCACTACCCGATCCTAGTCGCGCATGCTCAGACACAAAGGACCGGGCGGCTCCAGAAATCCTACAGACCGCAGTAATTTCCCTACAGACCCCCGATGGCAGTGGCGGAGAGGCCATTCTCCATATTAAAAGTAATTGTAGCGGCACAATTTTTTTCAAGCTGTTATTTTAAGGTAGAATTGTTACATAATGTTACTTTAATACATTGGCCTATTTGCATACCTTTCTTATTTCATGTACTTGTTTTTTTTGGGGAGTCTGAGACTATCTATCAATCTATAACCCCCCCCCCCCCCCCCCCCCCAGCCCCAAGCAGATGGGCCCCCCCTTTGAGCTGAGGTTCTGCTTAAGGTTACTTCCTGTTAAAAAGCAGATTTTCCTTGCCTTAGTCGCCTTGCTTGCTCCAGGAAGGTCAGGCTCTGGGTTCTGTAAAGCACCTAGAGACAATTCCGAGCTAATAGCATTAGTGCACGCCAACTAACAGATGTAAAATACTAGCTAGCTTATAAATAGTAGCTAGCTGGGTAGATAAAACCAACTAATTAGGAACATGTGTTAGGAACATGAGTTGTATGTGGTCACATGCAAATGTGCTGTTTAATATTAGCCTTAGTAGCAGTAAAGTTAGCTCATTTTTTATAGTGTTCTTCAGGTTCCATTTAATGTTGATACCGTCAGGTCCACACAATCTATGTAGCTTGCAAGTTTTTTGTATTCCAACTAAAACTGGCTCCTTCACTTCTTTAGCTGTTATTTTTAAGGAAAGAGTACAAAAATTGCACTTTGAGCTGCATTCTTTTGCATGAAAGGTGGTATATAAATAAAGTTTTTTTTTATTTTTTTTTATTAAAATGTGGGAACAATAAACACAAGAATGTCATGCTTATTTTCAAACTAACATTAATTATAGCCAATTGTTTCCTCCCTAATTTCAGTTACCCAACGTGAGACATGAAGACTAAAGACAGAATGGACACATTTTATTTGTCAACTGCTGTGACAAGCAATGGCAATGCATATGTTGAGAAAATTACCTTTGCAGTAAATTGAGAACAAATAGTTTTTTGTAACACTTAACCATTTACTCTGACAAATTATGGGACAGCTTAGGCATTAGTGAGAACATATGTCCTTGTACCCTATGTGCTTTGTGTGCCTATTAAAGCTATTTTCTTAAATCTGGTTGTGTTTACTGAGACACACCCTCCATAATTCATGCTTATGAATGTTGCTTTGCATGTCACTTTATGGACAGTGAAGGATTTATTAATATATTAAAAACATTTTGTTTTAAATATAGGATTAAAAGTTAGTGCCCCTTGAGTCCATCTTGATTTTTGACTAAGTTTGCAACAATGATGGGACCTTTTACAAAGCTAATATTATCAGTTGTGTGGGGGAAAAAACAGTGAAAAGGGACTTTTATTTTGAAAAGAACATTCCTAATTTAGTATTCCATAGTTATATAATTTAGTGCATGAGTGTTGATTCATGCTTTAAGAGCCATTGATAAATGTATTGTGAAGCATTTATGTAAGGTTTTAAGAATGTGCTGTGCACTCATCCCTTCAAAAAAGCATTACTGATTAAAGGATTATACGTACATTTGAGTAGTAGTTTGTTAAATTACGATATGTAGAAAAGTAATTTGATCATTGTCCTGATTACATAATTACAAATTACATTTGCATCTATTTCTAATTTGACCATCCGTTGAAATGAACTGCTCGGGTAGAGTAAAATGTTTACGACAGCTGAACCAGAGCAACATAACTGTGGCTGCAAAAATCACAATGTGTTTTTGTACTTTACCCATGCATGAATCATTGATGACCCAATGGCAAAACCATCAGGTAACTTATTGACTGTTATATCTGCTGCTGTGCACCAGTTCACATTTCCTTTTCTGAACTCCAGTCATACGTGCTTTCATTCATGTTTGTCAGGAGCAGACCGCACGGGGATGAAGAAATAAGATGCAGATGGGTGTCATACCATAGAAGAAAGGGTCAGTCAGGGGCAGCAGGCACATCAGGAAGAGTAAAACCCCTAGCTGGTAGCAAAACAGGATGACAGGGCGCTGGGGGTGCTCCAGGGCTCTGCAGAAGTCTGGGAAACCCATGGAGTTGCAGAAGGAATGACACAGCACTGGAGCCAGAAGATGACCTGAGACGAACAGGCATACAAGTCTGTACAGTTGGTGGGCATGCGATTTATAATGAGTTTATAATTCATGATCTGAACAATATGAGAAATGGTCCATGGTTGCTTACAGCACCACATAAACACTGTGCACTCGGTTTTTTAGCTATAATGAATGTACCTGTTCGGATAAATATGAAAGCAGAGTAGATTCCAAAGACATAGGTGTAAGCAAACTGAAAAACTGAAAAGGTAAAATAAATAGTATCAAATGCATTTACCAGTATTCGAGAACTATTTGGAGAACTGAACAAGTTGCCGGCAAGTAGCTTTCGAATGACGAGTGGTAGGGATAGAAATTACCGTTTACTGACAAGCTTCCTTGTAGCAATACAAGCAAACATGAGGTAGCAATACAAGCAAACATGAAGTAACGTCTCACATTAATTACACACATGTGCACGATGACTGAATGACACATATGAATCAACTGCCAATAGCCAATTTTAGAAGTTAAGTGTTCAACAGTAGCCATACTTGTAAATGCTGGTTACCTGCAATGATTAAGATGTCACCCAAGGAGTCACATCCGGAGCGCAGCTGTTCACGAATATGGTGAAAATGGGCTTTAAGACACAATTGACCAAAGAATGTCAGTGACACACAAAATGCATGAAGAAAAAAGAGAAAATCACCTGATGACTTCAGTTTTCTCTAAAATGCATTCAATACAGGGCAGCATGTTCGTAAACATGCTATGTGTGGCAAAGAGAAATTGAGAGAATGGAACAGATGCGCCACCCTCAGGCCAACAAGGTTATGACATCACAGTAATTCATACAACACTTCTGTTGACTACAAGGACAGTAGGGAAACAAAAAAGCATAAAGCATAAAACATTCAAACATTGTAAAGTATGCGGAATGATCCTGCCTATATATAGTTTACACACAGACCCCAATTTAATGAGAGATTGTAGGTGCAAACCTAATACCCCCAACAAATAGTATGGTAGTGTACTGGCTGTGAGTTGAAAGATACAATCCTCACCATGCCCTGTCATCTTGGGGGGTGTTTGTACCTATACAAACCTTTTGGAAGTCAGGCCTTATGACCTCAAATAAATGATTTGTCAGATTTACCTATTGTATATATATATATCATATTTTTCCTTGTATTGTCAAGTTTCAAACCACTTTAATTAATGCCTTTAGGACAATAAGTAACTGTGGCAAATATCATAAATATCTTTTTAGTGGGCGTCAAACCTCAAAATAGTTGGATACAGAAATGTAGGAATTTCTATTTTGTACTGTACACGTTTTTCATAGTTTCACTTAAAATAGAATCACAACCCATTTTTCACTGAAAATTAATTTTGTTCTGTAAGAAAAATTATTAATTTTTTTGGTTACACAACCCCCCTACCCCACCACATACCCATACATACCCACACCGAAAAACAATGGGCAAATAAAAATGGCAGCAGTGGGCCCAGTGCAAGGCACAATCACCGGAACCATGCAGGCTCGGAACACCAGCTCCTCTGTGACAGGGGCAACTACGTGGTTCCTTAGCCATTTCAAGTCTCTCACACATAGAGCCAAGGATCGGAGATCTGTAAAGATCAAAAGACATCAAAAGCGGCCTACATGCAAAGCTGACAAGACCAAATAAGTTTCAGATACAAAAAATTGTGCATGGCAAAACATAACACTCACTACATCTCAATCTAATTTCGACAAGAATTCCTTTTGGGCTGTCCACTGCCAGCTGGGCCAGGGGCCCAAGAAACAGCATCTGCAAGATAGAAGGCGGAGGAGGAGAGAAACAACAAACAAACTTTTTTATTTCACAAAATCTAAAAGCCCAATGGCGACTCATTTCACTCATACAAGGCATACAACTTAAATGTATGTGAGAAAACTCCAACCGTACCATAGTAAGCAACAAAGGCAATATTCCAGCAGGCACAACTCCTTCCAGCCGGATCCCCATCAATGCCATAAGAGGGACACCTGACTGAAAAAAATGGAAATAGTATAAATATTTCACTCTTTCCATTTTTTGCCAATGTTCAAATGAAAACAAACACAATTGTATGGATAGAAAGCATAGGTTTGACATAAGATGGCCAGGTTACCAATATCTTCATCCAATCTGTCCATGCCCACACAACCAATGGTGAGATGATGGAGACAATAAGCACACTGGTAAAACGCCTTCTGATCACACTGGGGTGATCCCTGAGAAGATTAGCACAAACAATTACAGTCATTAACAGTCAACTGTCATTAACAGTAACAGTAACAGGAGACACAACCACACATACGCATTACTTTCTGATCTCATAATGTGTGTAGTCAGGACAGCTCCCCAGAAGTAAATGTGGAACCGCAGGGCCGTCTAGTGACCCTCTAAGAGGACTGGGGCATAAGGGAGCCTTCTATTAAACTCAAGCTAAAGAAAAATAGTAAGCAAACAATAAAGCAGCAATGACACTACAACACGCTGTCTGGACACTGTTGAATTAACAACGCCTGACTTAATAAGTCTGTGACAAACTGCTACAGGTCAGGTGTTGCCATCTGCTACCTGGGTAATGTGCTCCGCCAAACATACAAACTGCCCACAAAAAAACTGGCAAGCAATAGGCAGCACAGAATACCGGCCCAGCAAGTTTCCTGCATTCCGAAGCTGCCATGACCAAAAGATAGGTCTAATGGCGATGAAACCATCTGTGAAACCAACTGGTTTTCAGTCAGTGTATTGGAGGTGTTCAGTTGTAAGGTCTCTTGCATTAATGGGCTGACAGGAGCTTTGGGATAAGTAGTCTCCAGGATGACACGTGATGTTAAAGCCCTATCTGTGGCACAGCCTGTTTCATCCCTGAGACTTTGAAAATACATATCAGTTTCCAATATACTGCAGGACAAAGGAACAGTTTTGAGTACTTTGTATACTAAACATACAGTCCGCTCGTACAACTTATCTCTTTTACTTTTCTCACTATTGCCCTAGATAAAAGGGTCACTTCCTGAATGGATGTCAATCTCATGGCCAGACTGTCTGTACTAAACATAGTTCATTTTTTTCTTGACCTATTTTGCCTCCAGTGGGATGATTGTTGTATCCATTTGCAGGCATCACATCACTGACCTAAAAAAAAGCAGCTGCACTGGACGTCTGCTTCCCTAAGAGCTCGATTTCTTCCAGCTCACACCATGCTTCACCCGTGGTTACAGAGATATTGACAGCATAGGCAGTTGCTATCATAGACATATCGTTGCTACCACTACCTCAAAAAGTCCTCAAGATGAACTTGTCAAATTAAAAGTTACTACAAGAAAAGTACTCAGGGGGAAAAGAACTGGGAGAACTATTGCTATAGGCTATCAATATATATATAATATAGTAATACAATTAAATGTAATAATCCATGACTCTTTTCCAGAGATTACGTATAGGCTAATAAATCAAATAATAAATAATACATTGTTATGTTGATTATTTGTGCCTTGATGTACATTTTCTGGCCAAAAAGGTATTCAAAGACATAAAATCACTAAAGCAAAGAAACAACTTTTATTAAACATACAAGAACATTAAGAAATGTTCCAATTTCATCATGCCATCAGAATGAGGCTGCATCATGGCTGTTGTTGATCTAAAAGTAGCTTAGGCTGTATTTTTGAATTCTAAAGATAACATTTCTGGACAATCTGTCAGCTATTAATAATAGATGCAGAAAAAGATTAAACTTTCCTGACCTCTGTAATCTGTGAGTATGTTATAAGGTGGTATGAAGTATTTATTATATTAAAGTTTTGTCCCTGTCAAATAAATGAAAATAAAATGGCATGCCCTTCTGCCATAGCTGTTCTGAATGTGACATTATGAAAACAGTAGCCTAAACTAACTGTAACATAGAAGACAAAGTTTTGTTTGTGAAAGTTTGACACTTGACACCAATGAGACATTTATTTGGACTAATTGCCAGCAGGCTACCCTGATTACATAGTGTAAATGTGTCAATATCTTAACCACTATTCTTGCAAACGTTAGCATGCAATGCTAACAAAAACTTTTTCATTTATATGAACAATATGAACAGTTATTCTTAAAAACAACTTTTGCGAAAAGAAACTTTATGAATGTTACTACTCAAAGCGATATTGTAAATAAAACTCCTCTAAGTTTACACTGTACACACACAACTGAGTTTGAGGGCTTGTGGTGTTCTTAATAACTCATACCTTTGGCAGAAAATATAGGCTGGCTACAGTCCAAGGTGCATATACTAACCGCAGTCTGACTTTTATTTTGAAAGGTTAATAGGAATATAATTTGGCGGGTAAACGTTCCTTGTGAACGCGGGAAAGACTCCTGTGACATTGCCTTAGCAAATGGGCCTTTGTTTTTTGTACTGCTCTGGGAAATGATACAGATGATGAAAATGGCTGTGGAGCAGTGACCTTAGCCACTCGCCGATTAGGCAAATCATGATTCACAGGGGATCTTGAAATATGACTATATTCAAGTATATGAGAGTTGAAGACAGTTGATTTTATGCCAGAATATGACATTGACTAAATTAAATGTCAAAATGAATTGTTCTTCATTGAATTTCACATAAAATCTAGCCCCAGATACACCATGACTAAAGTTATTTGTATACCGGTAATTAGGTTGACGTCTCCGCACGGAGCTAAACCGTGATTGGTTGAAGTCACATGCGTACTAGTTTTGTTCTTCCTGAGAGTAGCTACCTTCCTTGGCGCTAGATTCACGTAGCACGTTGTCGGCGAAACGGACACATTGCACTGCTGCAATTGCAAACACGCAGCATGGCAGCGGACAATAGTATGTCAAATGGCCAGGAAACTTCCGCCATGAATGGGGAACCAGCCATGAAGCGACCCCGCGAGAGTGATCTTGAATCTTTAAGGATTCCTCGGGAGCCAAAGAATAAAGTGACGGTAGTTCTTGGGGCTCAATGGGGAGATGAAGGAAAGGGGAAAGTGGTCGACCTCTTAGCAATGGACGCAGATATTGTATGCAGGTGCCAGGTAAGCATCCCATGCTAGCTAACGAGAAAGCCAAAGTAACGTTAGCTAGTTGAAGCTTACTCCGACAACGTTAGCGTTTAACCGTAATTTAAATGTGCACGTTAACTTGAGAATTGTAATTATAATGTTAAGTGGGATGCATAAGTGAATTGCCCGATTAAACAAATAAATATAGATAAGTTAATAAACTAGACAACGTGACCAAACAAAACACTAACGACAACGTTAGCTAGCTCTGTTTTCCTAAAGTAACCGAGGTCGGGCATTAACCGCAACTTGCAGGCCTTTGGTATGCTTAAAGTGTGAACCATGCATTGACACAGTAATCGATAGGTGTGGACAAAATGATTCGTTTTAAACCACAATGTATTTGAAGTAGAAGCTTAATGTTGGGTTTGGCATTGAGATAACCGCTACATTTAACGTAACGTTAAGTTATTGATCTCAGGGTCACAGAAAAGGGTTAGCCACCTTTCCGATTTAGCAGCTTCATTTAGATAAGTTATCGTTAGATAACACTACAGTGGTAGTTAACGGCAAGATGAGTCAAATTAGTTCACCAGGACCTCAGTTAGCACAAAAAATGCTTTATTCGGAAATTTGAAGAACAAACTTGGGCAAAAAGTGGTGCCAATGTAGTTAGCTAGAAAACTAGGTTAATTGTTAAATAGCTATGATTA
>NW_024880298.1:0-25001 GCF_900700415.2 Clupea harengus
TCTGCCGAAGCGATGGTGCGCACCTGCTCAACGTTCTGTCCCTGTTTCTGCATGGCTTTCAGGACGCCCTCGTACGAGTAGCCCATGTTCACGATGGTCTCCACACACTGGCGCTGTGCAGGGGACAGGCTCAGCAGGGCACCGCCACACGGCAACGAACCTGGGGCTGGGCCGGACACAGGGGCACACTGGGGCAAACAGGGGGACTGGGGGGAAAAACAGAGGGGCATAACTGTGAGGGGTATTCTCTCAAAGTGCTCCTGAATTCGGGTAAACTTTACATTTTCATGTTGTGTTGTTATTTTTGTGTTTGTGCTTTTAATACTTTGTTTATGTGTCTGGAATGAGCTGGAGAAGAATTGAAGTAATGTAAATGTAAATGTGTGAAGTAAGCATATTTTGAGAATTACGGGATCATTTTTGTCGAGGGTTGGAAGATTTCACAAGTTCACATTTTTCAAGATCCTACACCTAATCCAACACAAAAATAATTGTGTAACCTTAAGTTCTCACATACACACACCTGTGTGCCGTTGTTGTGCGTGTGTGTGACTGACTCCTGCGGGAGGGCATTGTGAGAGCGGGATGATGGGACAGTCCTCTGCAGGGCGGGGGGGTTGCCGTTGGGCATGCCAGGTCGATGAGGGCCGAGCGTGTAGCCACTGTGGAAGGGGCCAGTGTCTGTGGGGGAGTCGCTCGGGTCAGAGAGCTTGGGGAAGGTGAGCGATCGGATGTTGCAAGGCCGGTCGGCGTCCATACGGCCCACCCCGATGCCCCCCCCAACCCGCTCCAGGTCCAGCAGAGCCACCAAGCCGTTGGGCTTGTGAAAGAGGCCCGCTTTGGACTGCAGGGGTGGCGTGCAGCTGCGGCGTGGGTCCACGATGGGGACCGAGGTAGGGGCTGGGGCTGGGGCTGGGGCAGGAGGAGGGGGCTCCGACTGAGGCTGGGCCTGCAGGATACTCCTCAGCTCCTCTTTGTCATCCAGCGTTTTGAGCTCCAGCTTGTCGAAGGGGTCTTCCTCGCGCTCAAAGTCGGCCAGGTTGAGGCCGTGGGCGGGGGGGCTGTGGGGCTGGCTGGAGGCATTGGCGGCGCCCATGCTGGACGCCGGCAGCGGCGTGAGGATGTCATTGTGCCTCAGCCCCGCCAGCACGGGGTTCAGCGCCGGAGGAGGTGGCTCGTGCTCCTCAGAGGGGCGGGCTCGCTTGCCACCGGCCAATGCGGTGTCGGAGTCCTGCGCGGAAGCAACCTGGGCCTCCTGCTCCGATTGGGCGTGGGCTGCCACTGCCTCTGCTGCCTCCGCCTCCGCAGCGCGGGCACGGGCAAGCTCCTCCCCCCAGCGTACAGTCCGCCTCTCCAGAGTGAAGTCATACTAAAGAGGAGAGACAGAGACACTGGTAACAGCATTTCACTACAAGCACTCAACCTCTCCAAAGACAGATAGACCACAAAGGATTCACAGCACGAACTTATGCTTGATATTCGACAATTCTGTTAAGCTGTGCCCTCCCCACAGGAAGTACAGAAAAAGAGGGTACAGCACATAAGGATGTAAAAAAAAAACAGACAAAGACAGTCTGTAAAGGGCACGCAGAGAACGAGGTACACAGTTAAGGAGACAAGGACACAGTGAGAGAGGGAGAGCTGCCTCTACCTGCATGTCCGACAGTACACTGCTGCAGTCAGGCAGACAGAATCCGATGGGTAGGCCCACTTTGGCTGGACAGCGGAACTTGTCATTGAGCCTGAACGGAACATCCTCAAGGTAGCTGATGGGTCCTGGGGAATCAGGAGAAGAGACTTAATTTAATACTGAGGGATATTTGTTTGTTTGATATTTTGCCTTGTTGTTAGGGATACTGTGTAATAAATCATAATGACGCATGATAATGATGTTATAAGAAACAAAAACAGATCAACTGAAATCTTGACTCTGCTGGGGGCTTGTGACCAAAATAATTAACTCAAATGTCTATGCTTTTCTAGCTCTGTGCAGTATCATTTCAAAACAAAGACCTTGTTTTTCCAACACAAAATTCCCAATGCACAAAACTACTTCCCTCAAATCCCATGTGAGCCTCTTGTAGGCCCCTCCTCCCTACGTGCCTGATCACATGTCTTGTGTGATTGGAAACAGTCTGCCAATCACACCCTGCTAACAATCTTCTGATGAGACGGGAGGCCAGATCTGCAATTCCTCCTTCTGTGATACTGACCATCACACTTCTGTTTTTAGCCTAAACGCTGTTACATACACATGGGATATTACAATCTTGCGAGGGTGCAGAGGGATCAGCCCTTAAGTATTAAACCCAGATATGCAACACTGCACCACAACTGGGACACAAGTGTCTGAATGACTTTCATATCGGCATTGTCCAACCACTTTTAAATCAGACACCACTGTTTTACCTCTTCTTTTCCCCATTTCTTTCTCGCTTTTTAAATAACTTGTGTCAGCTATGCTTACGCCTTGCCCATATTACAATGGATGCCATGAAATGCTGAGTATTCTGCGATAAGGTGGTTCTTGCATACAAACAACAAGCACCCGAAACTTGGCAGAGGAGTCAATGACGGACACTGCTTGATAAGGAGGATTCTGGCTAAAGGACTGTGGTTTGGGGATTTCATAGAGTGGTGTTGTTCAACTCTTCTCCAACTGATTGACAGTAAGACTTAAGGCATGCAAGGTCAGAAAACTTTCACCAAGAGCACACACAACTGTGGGTAATAATTATAAAGCTGAGACTGAAAGTATCTGGTTCCTGGTAGGGGCCTTGATAAGGTCAACTTTAAAGAAAATACGAAGGGTTTGAGGAAACAGACATTGTCATCAACAACGCTTTACAATGACTTTTTCTTTTGTTAATACGATGTTAATGTCTAATGTTAATATGACCATGACGATTTGCTTCTACAGAGGAGTTATTGAATCTGTTATAATGGTTTGTATTGTGGCAAGGTTTGGGAATCTACGTGTTAAACAAAAGGAAAGAGGAAATTCACTGAAGGACACTGAAGTTAGGGCTAATCAACATTCCTCTGTAACATAAACAAAAGAAATATAATGCAGCATCTGTTTTCTATTGCCAACTAATCTGTAGTATCTGGAGCTGTAATACTAGAGACAGTCAGGTCAATCTTATTCTTGAGTTTCCATCCCACTATGGTGAGACACTCACCGCTGTTGTAGGTATCTGATCCAGACTTCCTCGCAGCCATTTAGAGAATCTGTTGGGGGGGGGGGGACACAAACAACACAATATTAAACTGAGTGTCTTTTATATTCAAACACCACACTTAGGATTGTACTGATATTTTCACAACACATGAAAAGCAACTTGTGTGTCATTTGTTTCCCCATAAGCATTTTTTTAGCACTCTACGCTAACCTGATGCCAGACCACAGTCCTCTGTTTGATGGGTGTTAAGTTATACTGGGGACACCGAGAACATTTTGTCATCATGATTTTTGCTACATAACTGAATGTCACTTGTTCCCAGCATTTTAACCTAAGTGACAACCACACCCTGTCAATTGGTGGGTGTTTGTCACATGCACGCATACCACAGGGAGGCTAACAAAACAAAACTAACCAAAATCACAACTGTCTCCCATCTTCAGCCACTGGAACATGCAGCACCAGTGTGAGGTAAGAATCAGTGTTCAACTGATCGTGGTGACCCCCCGTCATGAAGGACTATAATGCAAACTCTGACGGATTCAAGGAAAGGCCTGCCTTCTAAAAGTCACAAGGGATGAGGAACCTGTGATGAGAAATGGGTCTCCTGCAGCACTCTGTGTGACTCAAGTCAAGGGTATTTTTTGGCAGGGAAATCAGATGAAAATCCCCTGAAACTACCTTGCTGACTGACGGTGCCTTGTTTTGCATGAAACCACACCAGGGCCAGTCATCCAAACATAAAAGGCGTGTTTTTACATCATTGTTCAATACTGACGTGAACCAAAATTCTGGAGGAGGGAAGAAATGCCTATACATGACATGACTGCTCAAGACAGAAATTAGGTGAAAAGAATCTAGCAAAACTTTTCTTTTTTGCTTAATGTGAAAAATGACTGAAGTTTGGAGACGTCAAAGCATTTTAGCAAACTGGCCTTCAGCATTCAAGTTTGCTAAAGGAAAAAAGTAATGGATATGAGTACTGCACACAGAAGCACAGTTCCCCATCCTCACCCACCAGGTCACTGTCATCTAAAGTTTATCAGCAAAAACAGCCATCAGTGGTTCCCAAAGTGTGGGGCAGGACCCTAGGGGGGGGCCCAGTTACAGCAAAGGGGGTGCAGGCTGAGGGTGGAAAAAAACTGAAAGATAACCTAAACAACCAACTACAGGTCAAATTCTAGCCTGTAACTAACCTCTTTGGTGATATGGTCAGGGCTTACTGTTTAGCTTATATGTTAGAATATGTTAGCCTAATTATTAATGCAATGGACCTAGACCCAACATGAACAATGTATGGATTGATCACTCAGTGAAAAGCTAAACATGTTTAAATGTTTAAAGGCTCTGATCAAATAAAAAAGAAAAAAATGTTTCATTGATAAAATATTTAAATTTGATTGATTGATGCAATTAAATTGACAATTGCTCAAATGTACAAACAATGTTTCAGAAGAGCTATTTACCAGATGCTTTTTAAAAGTGAATTTGAAGATAATATGTGAGTCTCCACCTTTGCACCGTGTTGGGGGAGGCACCACTCTCCATACCAACTATTCTGAAAACACATAGGTCTTTTTCAGAACTACTCTGTACCTTGACAGTTAAAGAGACATGGGGGAGATAGTCGCGTATTAGTTTGTATAGCACATTGCTAATTAAATGAGACGCTACAGACGACATGGTAGAGGCCTGGAATTTGGTAATCTAAGTGAATTTTGTTTTTAAATGTAGGCCTAGATTTTAACACTGAAGCGGTTATGCAATGTAAGAAGTATGTGGTGCACACTGGACACATTACCGTCACCCTTGAGAAGCAAGCGTGTATAAGCGGCAAGAGTAATGACATGGTCCATGAAAAAAAGAGATCCTTAGACAGTCACACTAATGTTATCACAAACTAACCCCGATGCACTTTTGATATTGCATGACTCCGGATAATTCAACCAATAGGACACGGCTCAACGTTATTCTATATTCTGTGTGAGACATCCAGACACAGAGCAAATTGGCTATTAAATGATTGTATCACATAACGTTAACGTTACTTGTCTGTCAAACGTCATAGCTGCCACTAATTTACAATGTACAGTTAGCTAGCTAGGGTAACTGGTAAATTATTTGGGCAAACACAGTGAGGACGAACTTAAACAAAATATGCTACCTAACAACGAAGTGTTTAAGTGAACGGAACATTTTTCTACAGAGTTATAAAAGTATGAGAACTTGCAAAAAAAACAACAACAACACACAATCAATACAAAACAGCGATGGTAAAAAGCTCAACAGAGAAACGAACAGAAAAATGCAATGCTAGCAGACTCTCTGACTCGGTTAACGTTACCATCCCAACTTAATTGATAGTGTTAACATCATGTTTATAATCGGTAGAATGTTGTGAATGACACAGATCTTACCCAAACATTTAAATGAAAGCTAAAAGTTAGACTGTGACATAACTTGCTGATCCTTATTGCCTCCTGCTACCTCTACATTAGATCGCTAGCTTATGTGGAATGTTGACTAGGCATCCTAGCTAACGTTTGACAAGGGGCGGAGAGCTAGCTGGCTTGCTAACTAAGCAACAGATTAATGTCAACACGACACACCAGGCAGACTATCTGGCTCAACGATGAATGTTGTTTACTGTGTTTGGGGCTTTAAAATTGTCACACAATGTTTTTCTATAACGTCGTTTAAAATGGTGATACAGACACATGCAACAGGGAAACACGTCTGACTAAACAAGCTAGCTAGGATAGCTATAATGTTACAATAGCTAACAAGCTAGTACGATACACTGTCTGAAGTCCAGCATCTCTCGGCCTCGATGGCTCGCTCGTTTCCTTCGCCACCGCCCCTCTATGCTGTCATTAACGTTACTTCTTACAGGAGCTGCCTTACCGATATCTGCTCCGTCTTGCTATTCCCAATTGTCTCGTCACTCTTCTTGAAGAAGACACCTCCTTTTCGAGTTTGATCAGTAAGCAATTTTATTGAGACCAAAATCTATTTCCTGCTTCATCAGGGCACGCCATCTTGATTTGCCCATTTACCCCTCCCCTGGTTCCTGTATGACGACACGGTTCCAATGACTGAAAACAGTTTTGACCAACCCAGCAAGAGACTCACGTCAACGTCAACAACACTGAGGTCTGACCAAGGGCCCCACCGGCCCCTGCACATGGGAACTACACGAGCTGTTCTGTATCTATTTAGAAAGCTAAAAGCCACGCCACTAGACAGACGACCTTATGGGTGAGATCAAAATCAGCTACAAGCTGAAACATAGTTTGACTGCCAAATTAGTTTTATACTGGTATTTAATGGTGAGGACTAGTGCACTGTGAGAGTAGGCAAGGAGTTATGCAGCTATGATTAGAAGATGAGTTGATAACATGAAATAAATAAAATCTCTCAAACAATGCATTTATACATGTGCTTCCTACACAAAAGTCATTAACCGCCTACAAATGGCAGACGGACATTTTGTGAAATTTGGGAAAGAGGTTATGGTGCATTTTAAGATTCTTAACTTTAATCCAAGGCTATGTACAACTCAGAACTAAAATCCTAGGCTTACACATTAGTTTGACAAGCTGTCACTAATGTGAGTATCAGCAGTGGCACAAGATGTATTTGATTAAATTGCTTTTTTAAATCTGGAGGTTTGCCAGCTGTCACTACAAACAACTAAAGCAAAAATTTGGAGAATCTGCTACCAATATGACAACTTCATTACCAACTGTACATAGACACAAAGTGTTTCCCAGTGGAACAAACTCTTTACTAGTGTAATAACTACTACAATTGTAACAATTCGTCTGTAGCAACAAACAAACGGCAATTCAGTTAATTTGTTATTAGGCCCCTAACAGTAAGTTCTTTTAATCAAAACCTAAACTCTAAAAATGTTGGGATGAAAACAACCCAAATTGGTGCTGGTTAAATATTGGACAAAACACACGTTTGGATATCCTAACCAAGCCAAATGGGTTGCTAGGACCAACCCAATGCTGGGTCAACCTAGACCATCTGAATGGGTTACTATTGCTATTTTAACCGAACTGCTGGGCTTGTCCTGTACAAACCATTCCCAAACCCGCAGCAACCGTTCATCCTGAAACGGATGCCAGTGGCATGGGTCTCTGTGCAGTGCTGTCCCAGGAGGTGATTGTCTACTTCAGCTGCTCACTCAGCCAACCAGACAGAAACAACTGTGTTACTTGTTGAGAGCTGCTGGCTGTTATCCTTGGAATTTGCCACTTCAGAGCCTACCAATATGGAAGATGGTTCCTGCTGCACACTGATCATGCTTCTCTGACCCTACTCAACTTCAAAGAGCCGGAGGGGCAACTGGCCTGGTGGCCCGACTCCGCAAGACTACGGTTTCAAGATTTGCCATCGAGCTTGTGCCTTAACACCAATGCAGATGCTCTGTTCCGAGGGCCGTGTGATGAACAGCAGTGCCAACATTGCTGGCGCCCTGAAGCTCGAGACGCAGCGACTTCAGAGGCAGCTGCTGTGTCAGCTGCCTCCCTAAGTGATAACCACAGCAGCCCCCAGCCTTCAGCAGTGAGTGGCAGAGGGCTAGCTAGATCAGAGCCAGGTGCTTGCCTGGGTGGGGACAGGCCAGTGACCAGACTGGACCACCGTCTCAGCACTACATCCAGAGACAAAGTCTCTCTACTTGCAGGGCGAGTTTCACCATGCAGGGTGGGCTCCTGTATTGCCGCTGGCAGGCTCCTTGGGACCATCGCAACATCCTGCAGCTTATGGTGGTGCCTCGCCGCCCGCGCTCCTTCAGCTGGTCCATGATTCGATGATTCCATTTTTTTTCAACAGCACAATAACTAAATTCACCTGTACCTCAACAGGATTTACACTGCACATACACATTTTCTAACACAGCGCAGGTACACTCAATTAAAGCCAACAGCAAATTAACAAAATATACCTCTTCCAGCCACAAATAAGAGATACATAACAGCGACTTAACGCAGAGGCTCTGAGCTCATGGGCGCCTGGGCCTGGTAGGCCCGTTTGGTAATCCATCCCTGTGTCCACCAGTGTGACACTAACATGGCCAAAAAAGGGGGACCGACTGGACGCTCCCACATCCACAAATATGTGTAATGCCTTGGTGTAGTTTTCCTCGTGTATTAGCGTCTTTGTCTACCCTTTCCCTGTGTGTTATGTATGTGTATCAGATCCTTGCCATCCTGCTCATATTGTATCAGTTCTAGATGCTGTATGTGGTTAAGAAAAAACAAGTCAAGCTTTCGAGGTGCTCCATCATTACACTACTTTAGTGTATAAATTGGGTTGGTTGAAGAAGGTGTGACTTTTAACTAAACTTTGGGAAAATGTTTGGCTTATACAGACAAAGTATTGTTTCAAAAATGAACAAGCATTTGGTTCAAAGTGTCTAACCACAGATAACAACCAACTTACTTACTTACAGTTAGTGCTGATATAAACAAGCTTGCTAACCAATGAATTTTGCCAATATAGGCTATTGCCAGAAGCTGTTCCTACATTTTCTCTTAGTTACAAAATGACTCACAAAAATCATAGCCTGACAATGCTAGCTGGAAGAACCGGTGTGTTTATCAGTCCTTCACGTGATCACACCTCAACAAATCTGAGGATGTAAAATGTTGCTTACAAAAACATTCTTCAAAATGGTAAAAAACTGGCACGTGCCCTTAAACAGATGGTGGCCTCCACTAGAGAGCACCCTTGCAGCAGAATCATCTAGATTCAAAAGAATATTAGATCAGTTCTCAGTGAATTGTATTGTTGCTACCTTTAATTATAATAACAAGACTGGCAATAAAAAGCAGCTCAGGAATTTTCTGTCAAATGGCCCCAATTATTATTAATTAAAACACAATTCGTTATTTGTGTTGTTTGAGTTCAGCTATAGGCTAATATTAAATTTGTACTGGTTCCTGCTCCCTCACCTGTTTGATTAGATTGTTCAAGTATTTAACAGACATCATTTTTACTGCTGGGCTGGCTATCAAATATGTTCTTCATAATGTGAAACAGAATTGATTAGTAGGCCTAGTCAAGAGAAATTGCAGCACATTCTCATTATTTCATAAAAAGGATAGCTCATCAAATGTAAATGTTTATATTATCCATTTACAGTCAAACAAAGTTGATGACCCGCCATGTGTGTGTGTTTGACTGGTTAGACCTTGTAAATTGTTCAACTTGCAGTGAAACGCATGGAAACAAAAGTTAACAGAAACATTTTGCTCTATAATATGTTAATCTAGTTCACATCACCTAGCACGACACATCATCGTCATCACGTGCAGCATACTGCTTAAATAAATCAGTTATTTTTGCATACTTTACGGTGACAGCCAACAAAGACTTTTTCTGGCCACGAGGTCCCTGTCTCTCTCCATGTTTTGATAGCACACGCAGTGAGCCCTCACTAGGGATAGCACCAGTCGTGTCGCTGCAGATAAGATTACCTTTTGAAAATCTGTATGAGCTATATCAAAGCCGTAGGGCCCCTGTAACGCTTTAGGCTATATAATGCTAAAAAAAACTGACCGGCCCAAAATTCCCGAACTCCCCATGGCCAGTCCGCGCCTATGTGAAGCCGAGGAGCATAGGCCGAATATGTGTTTCAACTGTTCATTATTGTTTTTTAAATCTAATCAATTTATTGATATATTCCGTAATCAGCAACAATAGAGGGTTGAAACCAAAGATTAAATTGGATACATGGATGTAATTTGAAATATTGTATATATATATATCGAAAAAAGAAAGAAATAAGACTTGTAGGCCTTTAATGTAGCTGCCTGTCCTGGCCCATGCAAATTGGAATTCTTGTGACTGTTCCTGAAAAAACGAGAACCTCTGCGATATTAGATCATCGTCTGTTTCTCTCTACAAATCAGAAACAAATCCTACTCCATGACTAATGAAAGTAAATAAAGTTGTGCTCCTACGACCTGATCACATCTCTGTTTTTCTCCGTTTTATTTTGTATGTTTTTTCTTCCTCTTCAATGGGACAAATAGACTACGTGAGGTCCATTTTAACTAGAAGGTACCGTGGGGCAATCTACAGGCTGCTCTTGTACAAACGTGGCTACGCAAAAAAACGTGCAAGCGCAAGCAGACACGCAAAGGGATAACCGGAAGCATCGATAGGGCGATTTGGTTGAAGGCAAAAAGAGTCGGTGGCTGTAGTCCGTCAATGTAGCTACGAATTTTGCGTTTGTACTTACTGAGGCAGTGAATATATATTTCTAACCTTTCGACAAAAGAGTTGGTGAAGGTGTAGGCCTGAAAAATTATTATATTTTGCATAGAAAACGTCATCCGAAAGCAGGCTGGTTATGAACGTTTGAAGAGGGGAGCAGCTACAGACCCAGATAGCTAAACAAATGTAAACAACCACTGGATCAGCTGTGCAGACGGCGAATCGGGGACGAATCAGAAAGACGCAGAGATGACAGCGAAAGCTACGTTTTATTAACAAGAGTTCATGATTTATGGAGTTAGCATATTTCTATAAGTAGCTGCACACATAAATCCTAACCGCCAGGAACAATTTGTTGAAAAGACACCTCCCTACCAGCGAGCTAACTACTGCTTCCTCAGAGCTAACGTCAGTAGCTAGATAGGTGGCTAGCGACGTCAATGAACAAGCTGAATGCGTTTTAGTCAGTTATTTTTGTGGCATCATTTTACAATAGGTTGTATATTTAAGTTACTACCTGTAGATCTGAAAATTGTATTAAAAGTTGTATAAAAGTGCACCGTTTGCCCCAAGGCTCGGAATATCTGGCAGCTAGCTGGATAACCCTAGTTGACGTTGTTTGCTTTTGGTCAAAGTAAATAGGCTACTTTCAGTTTGACCGTGAACTTAAGACAAAAGCTTGTGGTCGTCTACGCGAGAAAATCCATCTAGATATTTTTTTGTCGTTAAACTCAATTTACCTAAAGAGAGGTGCGGTAAATCAGGTAATATTCGTCTTTGAACTTGCAAGTTAACAGATCATGATAGCCATCAAATGTGTGCAATATGTAATACAAGTATGAATTCGTAAGGTGTCAGTTTGGAGCACAATAATTACAAATTGCTATACATATGTGTTAAGTCAGTACATGTATAACAGTAAGTAATGCTTGATGTGTTTTTCTTCCAATTATTGAAACGTGAGAGAGAGAAAATGCAATACGTTAGTCTTATTAGGCGTTAGGCATATTAACACCTATGTGACCATTTTTGTATATGCCCCCTCTGCACTCTTTCTCATGCACACTTCTATCCTGTGCCTAGCAAGTGAAGACAGAAGGATTGTCATGGCACACCAGCAGATGCCCAGCTCTCAGAAGGCCCTGATGCTGGAACTAAAGTCCCTCCAGGAGGAGCCAGTGGAGGGCTTCCGCATCACTTTGGTGGAGGAGTCTGACCTCTACAACTGGGAGGTTGCCATCTTTGGTCCCCCCAATACACTGTATGAGGGGGGTTACTTTAAGGTGAGGGACAGTTAGGAACGAAATAGGTGTGTTCTCTGGAGAGGAAATTAGATTTGTGTGGGTCCGTGTGTCTGAGGTTCACCTGAGGAAGGCCTTTTGTACAGACTCATATGGCTACAGGGTTAGTATCCAGTGTCCATCTTGACCACCAGTAGACTATGTGATTAATTCAGTGTAAATGTACCTATCCACCCAAAGGACAACCAGTTTTTCTCCCCCCCCCCCCATACTTTATTCTCTCATTGCCTTCCCCCGCTGTATTCCACTGTTGCCCCCACCACCCCATTCCCTAACTGGATCTTTTTCCCCCTGGTGGTGCAATCCTTATACTCCAGACCACTATTTTTAGCTATGACATATAAATGGTATCTCAGAGTGTGTGTGTTGAAAGTGAGAAGGACATAGGGAGGCTCTTCTACTTTTACCCCTTAGCAGTGCGGGGTACTGTGAACACTCAAGTTATGTCATTCATACACATACAAATACACACACACACACACACTTCACCTCACTCACGCCTCTGTAATCTCTGCATGCACATCCTTGACTTTTTCACTTTTGCAATGACGTCACTTCTGTAAGCAGAGCTTGGCCAGCATAGCACACCAACCAGGCAGAGACTTTGGAACAGGATTCCCACAAATTTCAGAAATATTGGAAGATCCAAACACTACGAGTATATTCTCCTGAGGAGGGTGGCTTAATGTTCCGTACCAAATAACTGGAAAATGTCTACTTTACCTGAATTTGGTCACTGGTCATTCATGCAATTCATGTTTCTATCAAAACAATTTATTAATGCGTCTGTTAATCTGCTCATCCACCCTCTCATCTAATCAGTCTTCAGGGCTGCTTGCACCACAGTATTCATACCATTACTCTTTCCCATCTCATTTCATTCCAAGCTGATTACATTTAGGTTTGAACAACTGGTCTACCTAATGGAGAACGGGGAACCCCTTGTTAAGGGAATTCCTCTTTTCTAATCTCTTGGGTGGATAATGTGTCCTGGGCTGTCCTCCATGTCTGGAGGGTTTGATAGTGTTATCATTGTAAAAGCAGAAAACTGCCCCTCCTAGAGAGCACAAGCACTCACAGTTTTACTTGTCTGTGTGTTTGTTCTATAGAAGTAGATAGTTCACTGATTAATTAACAAAGTGAAAATGGCTTAAAATGGCTAATTGCTAAAATGGCTAATGGCCAAAGAAATGCATTTACTTCAGGAAAGTTCTGTGGTGTTGAGTTGGTACTTGTTCTCTCCCTCCTTCTTCTTTACTGATTCAGCTGCATTCTGTCAGTTGATATTTGCGGCAGGAATGTCCTATACTCTCTTACAAGGACAAACCGTAAACCTTGACTTTCACTGATAGTTATTCAGGGTTGAGTGTTCATCAAAAAGTGTCCTACCCCGTGGCCTTAAATGGAGGTACATTACAAGAAACAAACACAACCCTCTTTTAACCCTGTGGACATGATCATGAATGTATCTGAATCCTTGGTGGATGTTTTGAATCTCTTCAGCTGAAATGTCTTACCAGGGCTTTGCCACTTTTCACTTTTCAACAAGGAATGCTTGTTCATCTCAGGGAATGCTTGTTGACTTATTCATATATCTATTTCTCTCTCTCTCTCTCTCTCTCTCTCTCTCTCAGGCCCACATCAAATTCCCCATTGATTACCCCTACTCCCCTCCCACGTTCCGCTTTCTCACCAAGATGTGGCACCCAAATATCTATGAGGTGAGTTTTCAGTGTGAATGAAAACATTCAAATGCATGACCTCACTGGCCAGGCAACTATTGCCTTAAGCATGTTTAAGGCAATTCATCAGCATTTCAAAATACGACTGAGAAAAATGCTTACATTCTTGAGATGTGGAAATGTTGTATAAGTATTGTATATTTCCCCCTTTTAGTAGGTCAGTGTTTCACTCTGTTTTTCTTGGCTACAGAATGGTGACGTGTGCATCTCCATCCTCCATCCACCCGTGGATGACCCCCAGAGTGGAGAGCTGCCCTCTGAGAGGTGGAACCCCACACAGAATGTCAGGTACTGTGACCCGTCACCCACAAAGTAGGCAGGGTCTGGTTAGTCAGTCTAGTTAGGCTCAAGTACCAGGACATCATAGATACTGGGTGGTAAGTTCTCTGAAGTCCTCTCGTCTTCGCCCGTCTGCCTTGCCAGTGATGATGGATACCTGGCCTTTCCTTATCTATGTGTTAGTTGATCAGGGAAGGGCCGGAGATGGAGAGAAGAGGTAGTTTTAGATGGCAGAGAAGAGAGCAGGATGTCAGGTGATATCCCAGGGTATTTAGAACAGTGTAACCCTAACTGCTTTTAGACAGGAGGTGCCCTCAACTGATCGAGGTTCATTTTAAATGTGAATGGATTAAAAAGATGGATGAATAACTTTACAGACATCTTTCAGTTGAAAGCAAATGTAATAAGATCAGAGGGTATATTTTGTAATTGTTCCCATGTTCAAATGCATGCTGGCACTGCTGATGTGAATATGTAAATGTTATGCTGACCAGTGTCTGTAATCTGAAACTGAAATTGTGTCAGTTTTTGGAGCAACTTAAGACTCCTCACATGAAGAGGTGTCTACTAACAATTGCAGAAAAATACTTTGCAGAAGGTGACTGTTTTTTTTTCTTAGAAAATAGCAGGTTACTGTGTAGGGCCTTCAGACTTGATGCACTCGTGAAAAATGGAATTTAAAATGTCAATTTATTTATTGGCATAGCTTTTGGCCAAAGACCAAATAAGGCACCTTTCCACTGCAGGAACTTGCAGGCCGTTTTAGAGCGGTCTGCACCTTTGTGTGTGTTTTGACTGCAGGGACCGCCACTGTAGGACCCCTTTTAGGACCAATTTTCAGGGGAGAAATAACGTCCTACTCCAGAATAGGTACTTCTGTGTGGCCCTGAAAGTGCTGGGTGGGGCTCTCGGTAATGGATGACACTTGGTTGGATTGGTTTAAAGTGATGATGGAGGAAGACAACAACCAGCACCATTTTTTTTTTTAAATCAACCAGAGGTTATACTGTAAATGTAGCTAAAGGAATGATAGTTTATGGAGTTAACATGTTGAGGTTAATGTCACTGAATGAAAACTAAAAAAGGAAGCTGAAATATAGGATTTAATTAATCAACTGTGGTGCTGGCAACCTCATTTATCAACTAATTACTGCTGCCATGAAGCCATTTAACCCAGCGTGAGCAACTGTCGAGCAAAATGTAACTGTCCACTTGACCTCGGTTATCCTAGAAATAGTTTGGTTTAACGGTCTGGTTGGTGCTGCTGCTGGAGAAATATATTGTTATATTGACATTGGAATTGGAATTGACATTGCTGTCAAAGAGCAAAATTATTAAACTACGTCACCTGGTAGGTCCAGTAGTTCCTGCACCACGGTGGAAAAGAAAAAGACAAAAATGGCAGAGTAGTGAGCCGTTCATTTAAACGCTCGAGACACCTGAAAGTCCCACGAGTTCATGCAGTGGAAAAGCGCCTATAGTCCTTAAAAACATACAATTGTTATTGGTCCATTTTGTCAGCTGTGAAGTTGAATACTGATTTGGGGTATTTGGTCTCCCTTTCCCCAGGGTTCTTGTATACAGTTGTGGGCCACAGTTTAAGTCTAGTTTTGGCATCAGTGTCTTTAACGGTATTCCACCTGTGTTTGTGTGTGAACAGAACCATCCTCCTCAGTGTGATCTCTCTCCTGAACGAGCCAAACACATTCTCCCCAGCAAATGTGGACGCCTCTGTCATGTTCCGCAAGTGGAGGGACAGCAAGGGCAAAGATAAAGAGTATGCAGAGATCATCAGGTACATATGCATCTAAATACTCACATGGATATGAATGAAGATGTGTGCCTGTAAACTGTGTGCCTTTTAAACAGACGTATATATACACGCCATCCAATTGAAAACGTAATGTATGCTTTGCCAAAACAATGGTATTAAACATCCTTATTGGTTATTGGTCATATTGACTAATGCCATATCCTGAAAAGCCATTTGTGGCTGAGCCATTACATTTGCAGTTTTAGCAAGCAAACTTTTAGTTTCCTCTTAACATTCCCTAGCCAGCACCTATGGAAGCCATCTCCCCAATTTAGTCCTCATTTCTGTTAGTCAACATAATATGGTTTTATGGCCTTATACACACACAACCGCATCAGTGAAATAGTTTGAAATATTATTCTGGGCTCCATTACTTACTGATTATGTTGTATACAAAACAAAGCCAGATGATCAACTCTCTTGTTAGTTGTGTACAAAATGTTCCCTTCCTTTGTGGGATTTCCAGTCAAAAGCCATCATCACCCCAGTCAGTGTGTATTTGGCTGATTCCAGCGTGTTTTAAAGGCCTATTCTTACGCCACCCAACCAAGAGGAGTTGCCATTGTCAAAGGATCAAACTCTGAAGGAACATTAAGGCACTTACCCTTGAAGTCTGAAATGTAATTGAGCACTCTTGTTTAAGTGTGGTTCAGTACCAAATATAATGTGCTCTGTCTGTCTAAAGGCAGCAGGAGTTTGTCTTCCAGCCATGTTAGGTTGTATATGTTCAGTGCAACTGCAATTTCTCATCAGGACATTTCGGGACAGGCTTGGCAATATTTCAGATGTGTGTGTGTGTGTGTCTGTATCTGTGTGTCTGCACGCATGTGTGTGAACGCCACCATGCATATATGTCTTCACATTTCTGTGTAGGGGTATGTGTTTGAAAAGTGGACTTAACCATCCAAAATACATTGTTGGCAAAAAATACTGCTGAAGTGAAAATATAGTACGAAGTAAAAAGTCCAGCAGAGAGAGACCAGCAGGGGATTTTAATTCAGAAGTGAACATAAATTAAAAAAATATGCTTCATCACCCTCATGCACATTGACAGCTATTCGCCAATTTGTACAATTCCACCATGTGGATGAATGAAGGATTACTCATTAGGATATAAAGAATGGCTTTACATATTCTATGACTTGACTGAATGGGTGATTGTAACCTTATGACGTTGCTGCTAAATGATGCTACATTGTGCATTCTCTATGGAAGTGCATATGCTAAATATAGACCAAATTCGAGGTGCTATTGGCAGCATTGCCACATAAGATGGTTGGAATTTCAAACCGATGGACTGAGTTTTTGTCCTTGAGCAGCTGCTTTCCCATTGAGCTGCGCTCAGTTTAATTGAAGGACAAGTTTCCAGCCTCTATGCCCTAATCTGGAGGTTGTTTCCCATCTGCTACATTGCAGATTCATTTAATCATCTTTGAATACTTTTTGTTTTAATTCATTTCTTTTAAAATTGTGACTCATTTCAGTGGTATGGGTTGAAATATGCTATTCTGTGCACCACATACTCATGTAAACACAAACACACACCCACGTAAACACAAACACACACACACCCACATTCTTTTGCAAAACATCAGTCTGCACCTCCCCTCCCCAACAGGAAACAGGTGCTGTCCACCAAAGCGGAGGCCGAGCGTGACGGGGTGAAGGTGCCGACCACGCTGGCCGAGTACTGCATTCAGACCAAAGTGCCTTCCCACGACAGCAGCTCCGACCTGCTCTATGACGACCTCTACGACGATGACATCCAGGAGGAAGACGATGACGAAGAAGAGGCAGAGACCGGCGGGATGGGCGGCGAGATGGGTGCGGACTGCTTCGATGACGAGGACGACTCGGGCAACGAGGAGTCCTGATGGGCCCCGCCTCACTCCGTCCCCCTTCCCCTTCCTTTCTGCACCCACCCACACCCACACCCACACCCATGCACACACACTTGCCCCCACACCCACACCATTTAAAGAAAAACTTTTGCCCCCTCAGTTCTATGTTGCTTGTCTGTGTCCATGTTTTGGAGTTGGTCTTCAATAGGAATTCCATGTGGTGGTTAATTCCTCTTCCTGTTTTTGTCAGTCCCTTTCCATACTCTCTTCTGTTATCCCTCTATTTTTCACCGGAGGAATTGAGAAATGCCTCTGAGCTCCTTGTCTTGGGGATCCAGAACTTGGCCAAAAAAGTTTGGAAGGCATCTTCTCCATATTGCCCTCACCATTTATTTGATTGCTTTATAGAGCCTTTTGGCACTTTCTTGTTTAGGTATCACTTCATCCTACCCCCACCTCTACTCCTCAGGGCCTAAGGGTATCTGCTGATGCTTCACCCTCGCCCCATGGCATGTCAGCTGCCACCCTCGTCTCTCACATTGAACCTGCTTTTACTTGCTTTTTTCTTTTGCGTTTCTGTTATGACTCTCCCATTACACTCTTTCTCTGTCTCCTAGTCGCTCTCTGTCTTCACAGTCTTCCCTTCAAAGCCTTTGCTTCCCGAAATGAACGGCGCAGATGAGCCAAATGAGAAAAGCTTGAGCGATGTACGAGTGAATGTCACTTGGTTGTGTCTGCTCCTCGTTGCTCCTCCTGACCCCGTCGCTTCCTTTCTCGGTCTCTTTCTCCTCTGTCGCCTTCACAGCATAGCGCTTAGCGTTTCATCTGTCGTCCACCTCATGTATCCTGGCTGTGGCATTCGCTCACGTTTCTCATTTCATGTAAAATGACACAAATGAGGCAAGTCTCCCTGCCAAGGAAGAGACTGAGGACACACAAAAGGCAAACAAAGGAGTCCTCTTCTGTGTTTTTGTCTGTATCAAGACATCACGAGCGCAGGTGTCTTGGTTTGGACTTCTCTCTTCAATGGGAAGCTGGGACTGAGGATGTACCTCACCTTAACTGTTGTAGATTGAGCTGACTGCCTTTTGAGCTACTTGGTGTTCTCTGAGCCAGACACATTTTCACCCCTAAGGAAAATGGGAGTTTTTACCCCTCTTAATTTCTGTGGAGTTGTTATCATTTATGAGCCCCATAGTTTTAGTGCAACTGCTCACAGGTGCTGCAATCTTGTACTCTGAAAAAAAAAAAAAACACACTTGCTCGACGACACACAAGCACACTGGCCACTTGAACGCAGGAAGCTTGAGACTTCAGAGAGCCATGGGATGTGCTTAGAGATGACTGTCTCTTTTGATACCCTTGTTACAGGGCAACATCTGTCTTCTGGGTGTCACATGGCAGCCTCAGAGGCCTGAACAGAACAGAGATGCACTCTGATGTTGGCGGGGGATGTCTTCGGCTCCCCTCAGCCGACTTTACATTTTGTTTCTTTTCCTTTTACGTTTTTGTTTTTGTTTTATATCAATCTTTTAATCAAAGCTGAATTTGTTTTCTGCCGCTTTGGATCACATACCTCTTCTTTTCAATATCCAAGGACAGATTAAGGCAGTTGAGGGTGAGATGTCAGACTCCACAAATCCGGAACCCTCTACAGCATGGTGCGGTGAGGGCTTTTTATTATACCCCGCTTCCTGAACATTCTGTCACCTGTGGTATGTTTGAGACAGTTTGCCTCATGAGCATGCGAGTGTATTTGGGGATGAGTGTGTATGTGATTTTAATTTTTTTTGGTTGGTTTGTTTGTTTAACATGTTGCTCACCAAGCCTGGACTGTTGGTGACACCCTCTTGACAACAGGGCAAGAAACATCGCAGAATAACTGATGGGGCACAAATATTGCCCACTCTGCCCTCTTACCAGCTGTAACTCTCAATACAAAAAAAATACAAAATACAAAAAAAAAAATTATTTCACAGGACACTGTGGGGGTACTTTCCTGGATTTGTCTGCCGCAACAGACCTCAGGACTGTTTCAGAGGAACTGATCTACTACAGTCACACACCAAACCCAGTCTTGTAAAAGCAGAAGAAAACAAAGTGTTTCATGCAAGAATGCTGAGACTTCTTTGTACCAAGAGGATGGACGATGTGACTGGGAACTTCTGACTCAACATTCTGGAGATGGAGCCTCCCTCTCCAGCCTTACAGACTGAATGTCCATTTGAAAAGATCACCCTAAGAAGTGTTGTGAAAAAGTGGTCTACAGTGGATTTGTTTTGTTTTTTTCAGGATTCTCTTATTTCTGTCTCTGTGTGTGTAAGAGTTGATGATAAGGTCTCCACGTTATTGCCCTGAAGACCTATCTCCAAGTTACTGATGATGAACTGAGGAACTTCAAGAGCTGTGGTCACAGGAAGAGTACCTGGATGAATAGAGTGAATGTGTCATTGTTTGTCTTCTTTCATTTCCTTTAGATTTTCTTTCTATTCTGTAGTCTTGTGGGAGATTAAGATAATGCTAAAATAAAAAAAAATTAAAAAAAACACTTTAAAGGATGCAAATCACCTCTGCAAAAAAAAACTCAAGGTTTTGTCCAAAATAAAAAATAAAAACATTGGACAGCTGCAATTTCCTGGGATGCCTAAGGTTACATGAGTTTTGGGGTGTGTGTATGGTGTGCCCCGTAGGCATTGGCACATTCAGACTGCTTGTTAGATCACTGATAATGTTCTTTTTCTGTTCATGTGTGTATGTATCGGGATTGCACCCCCAAATTTGCGATTAAATCTTAAGGCCACACACTGGGAATTGTTATTGTCATGGTTAGCTACCCGTCAGTGTTTTTTGGTTCTCTCAGATGAGGCAGGACCGTGAATTTTAGTGAGGACCTATGCAGTTTTTAAGTCCAATTTCCTAATGTCGGTAATAGCTCGTCAGACTTATTATAAGGAATATGTATGACATTTACATAGTAACTTTAGACTCCATTTTTACTGAGTAGGTCCTACATTGGCTATCAAGATCCATTCTGTTGAGACCATGGCTTTCATTGATAAGTAGCACATGTGTAGCACATGTCCTTCATCATAACATGCTCTAATTACTGGACTGAGACAGTCACAAAAGCTGGATGAGACTCCTAAATTGAAGAGATTTCAAACTTTTGAGGTCATTCATTTATTTTGCTTTCAGTTTTGTGGCTAACTTCAAGAGTCACTCACTAAATGGTGAGGTCTTCAAAGGCTTCAACAACAAGGTGCTTTCCATATAGTATTTTGCAAATCAGTCATTTTTAGTCCTAAGTCACTCTTATACCGCCTGCTGGTTCCAAATCTCACTCATAGTCGGCAGTCTCCTTCCGTTCAGTTGGTCTGGCCACAGCATCCAGGTAACCAGTTGCCTCCAGTGGGGTGCAGATCAGGATCACACAAGACCTCAATAGACCAGGTGCACATGGCAGACGTTTCTGAGGCAATGAACTAAACTGCTGACGCATCTAATCCTGAAATGTATACCCCTTCTTGTCAACAAGTTCTCCTCCATATATGAAACAAGGGTGAAGGTGTCAGATAACAAAAGGACATGGAAACATGCTTCCACAGATTTCCAGGGCAAGGGCTTATGAAAGTGACACCCCAAAAACCGTGAGCAACGCCAAACAGTGTAAGCCACTATCCTTGACCCTGATATAAAGGAAATTAATATGTAGAGGACATTTCTGAGAATTATGTTGCCCACTGGAAATCCCACCCCACATTTTATCCAACTGCATCTGAACAGGAGCAAAGTAGACCATAAACATGTGCCTGATTGGCAGCAAGGAGTTTGTCTTGCAGGAACAAAGGAATAGTGACAGTGATTTGAGTTTTTTTAGACAAAACACGCGGGCAAACAATTGTCAGAGAGCTGAGATTTCATTTGGAAAACAGTGCAAGAAAACTGAACAGGGAGAAAAAATGAAAGGGAAGGAAAGAGGCTGGCCTTGCTCTCATATATCTCATCAGATGGCTAAATACCAGACCATGGTATAATCTGAGGGCCTGAAAATGGTGGGGTACAGAACAGTACTCCTTGAGTACATATAATTTACTGCATGAGCCTACCATGCCCATGGCTTATGAAGTCACACTCTTGAATGGCTGCCTTGAATACATAAATGTATTAATTAATTTGTCTGTTTTATCCATGGATTTACAAACCTCAGGTAAACATACCTACTATGTAGTATACAATGGTTTGTCATACAGTACTACAAGAGAGATCACATTACAGTACAACACAGTATTCATTCCCTGAACACCCATCTCTAACCTCTGCCACTCAACCCAGTATCAAAGTGTAATTGTACATTTCTGCCTGAGACTGTTCACTCCTTCTTCTCCCCAGTCTCCAGGAAGTGCTGGGCCTCTCTCAGGGTCTCTTGGAGATCCTTGTAAGACGCTAGCTTGCACGCCTCCTCTAGGTGCGCCCAGCGGTGGTCCTGGTGCTCTTCAGACAGCGTCACAGACATGGCAGGGTCCCGGAGCTCAGCCAGCCAATAGAGTACTGTCTTGTCTTTCCCACGCACCTGGTATCGTAACTCCTTCAGGAAGTTGTTAGCGATGCGCAGATGTTCCTCACCGAGACCAGCTTCTTCACGCGTCTCCCTGAGTGCAGTGGTGAGGTCATCCTCACCAGGGTCCACGTGACCTACACAGAAAGAGGTGTTCAAATGCTCTTCCGGCACTCATTCATGCAAACGTTTGTCTGAATCCTTATGGATATACTGGATATGGATATGTCTACTTTCTGTGATTAAGTGAAACTTAGGACCCCATGCAAATTAACACAACACATTCACATTTGTCTGACTTCTCATATATACAGGATCAACCTGGCACATCAACCAGGGAGGCAGTCGCAGTGTATGATTTTCGAATTTAGGCCCTTAGCAGCACCTTTGGGTGGGGTCCAGTGGTGTTCCCCATAGGACGTCTGCAGGAGTAGGTATTCAATGTTATCTGGAGGAGATTGAGCCAGACGGCGAAAGATAATGAATCCACATGCTCGCAGCGCCATCACCTGGGGGTGACAAAGAAGACGTCATATTGTGGTCTACCTATAGTCACATTTCATTGAAACGTATTGTTCAAGACTCTGATTCACCGACTACATAAAATATTACAGGAAACAAACTTATGGGGGACAAAACGGAACGCAAAGAGCCTAAACCCGCCAGCATTACTGGCTTTAAAGCTCAAATCTACAGTTCAACAAAAGCCAGCTAAATAAAGGCTGAATTCTGCCTATTCTGTCTTTAACCTGGGCAGTGTGACCCCTCTCCGTTCCACGGCATGTCAGTGTTGCAAGTGTTGCAAAGTTGAAGCAACTTGTGAATACAACACAACAGAAAATGGGGTATCCTGTTCCTGGATACGACTTAACGCCACAGCAATCATTCAACAACCATTGTCTGTTAATTCATCAATCGATGTCACATGGTGAATTGTATTTTAGGTCATTACCAAACGCACAACCCCTAGCTCCTGGCTAAAGCAGTGCGACCAGCATGCAAACAAGCAGTCTTTAGCAAAGGTGGAAACCGATTTTCCGTCATATAGAGCTAGGCTATTTGACCATTTTACAACAGTTTGAAATAAACGGAACGACATTCATCTACACTCACACCAGCCTAAACTGCTTTACTCCAGCAGACAGATAACTTACATACAGACAGATATCGCAGATAATGTACAGTTCCGCTTTCAATCATGTCCAATCGCCGCACTTGAACTGCGCATATGCTGCGCATAACTCATGCCCACCAATACATGCGTTCGCATGCTTCAAATGCTGCGCTAGGTCAAAATAATGCTGTATTCGCAACTCATTGGCATGAAGTGTTCAAAATGATATGGAGTAAAATAACTGGGTCGGGAAGATCTGGCTTACATTCTACAATGTGTTTACCCCAATTGTGTTTTTTGAGCAAAATAACGCGGTTTAAGTAGGCCTTTTCTATATAAATGTCCCTATCCTAAATAATATTTATTTTATGTATTAATGTTTCAAGAGTAAGGCTTGTGCCAAATAACTTTAACCCAGATGTTGTAAAGTGTGAGGCCTACTAACCGCAGAGGCCCTACTTGTGGGGGACAGTGATAAGACCTGTGTGACGTGTGATTGTTAACCGTTCTGCTAAAATAGAGAACGGACACTACTTACGCACATTTCCCTTTGCGTTATTCTTTAGTTTGCCAACTGGCGCGTCTGATCCGTAAGGTGCGTCTAATATCGTAAGGTAGCACATTTCTTTTATGTTTCTAAATTCAGACTAGTTGCTCAAGTGTATGCTACGGCCGCAGTTGTTAGACGTCTCAGTATTTTAACTATACTTAAAATCATATTTCTGTTACACAGCCAATTGGTCTAAGACAGCATTTTAGAAATGGTTATTTTTGCTATAATGACAACATTAAGATCACATTTTATCAATGTAAATGTATTTAAATATAAATAGTAATATCCTTTAACCCAGGTCATTTAGAAGAACATGAAAAACTCAGAGATGCAGGGTAGACAGTTAACTCATGCATATCACTTGGGAGTAGGATTTGTTTATTGGCCCTGGCAAAGAAAATGACCTGCATTGGTTTTACTAGGCCGTTGAAATGACGGTCAGCAAGGCATAACTATATTATAAGTTTTCAAGAAATGGCTAATCAAAAGGTTCTCTATGTTAAGTGTGTGAGGTCCATCATGTCTACGAAGGAGAATGATGTGTGTGCGCAAACACATTTCGTGGGGAAGCGGGAGGATCTTGTTCAGGCGAAGCGTGTGGTCAGGACAGTGGACGGCAGAGAGATCATCATCATATACCACTCAGATACCTTCTTCGCACTGGATCTCCACTGCTATCGTGAGTAGAAGCTGCGGTTCTGTCCAAAAATGTTTCAGTAGATGGCGACAATGCGACAGCAAACGTAGACAACGTGCTTCATGCTCGAATTATCTGGCTCAGACATTACGTGGGCTAGCATAACAGCAGGCAGGCCTAATTGTCTAAAATGTTAACTTGTTCAAAGTAGTTTTTCGAATGAAAACCAACCCTTGTAATGTTCACGATTGTTATGTATTAGGTCGGCCTATGTCACCAGCATTTCAACTGGATCTCCATATCTACCAGCAGCTTTTGGTCACTCCCGTACGGAGAGATTATTTTACAGGCACCTAGGCCTAATGTCTGATCTTGGTTGAAGTGAAGGATAACCTACTTAATTTTCACTTAATTTGGACGCAGGTGAATGACAGGCACTGTCACAACAAAAACTGTAATAGGAAGAGGAGAAGCAGGAGGAGAATGATAGGGGAAACTAGGCATGACATATTTATTACAAATGTGTTTTTTACAATCTTACATTGAAAATGTAATTGCACATTAGTAGACAATTGCATTTAGCTTTCACATGGGTTAAACATATACAATGTGTTTGTGTGTGTGAGAGAGAGGGTCTGTCCAACAACATGGGAATATGGTTTATGTAGTTGCAGTCAGTATTCAAAACATTGTTCAGCGATATGAGGAGTAACCCTCCCTGCCTCTGGTTTTATGCCCCAGTGAGGGTTGT